>NC_047507.1:23475460-23627960 GCF_902827115.2 Pseudochaenichthys georgianus | reverse complement strand
CCTTGCCCCCGGGCCTTCTGCCCGAGACCCCGTCCTTGGTCTCTGCCTTGCCCCTGGGCCTTCCGCCCGAGTCCCCCTCCTTGGTCTCTGCCTTTCCCCCGGGCCGTCCGCCCAAGACCCGTCCTCCAGACCCCCTCCACCCACCCTTTCTTGGCCCTAGTTATGTGTCCTCCCTCCGGTCCCCCTCCACCCACCCTGCTGGACTTTTTTTTTTTTTAGGACGTCTGGGATCCGTCCCTTGAGGGGGGGGTTCTGTCACGATTCTCATGTTATGTCACGTTTGTAGTTTTGTCTGTGTTGGTGTTTTTCTTGTCTTTGGGTTTCCTGTCTTATTGTGTAAAGTGTTCACCCCCGTTTCCTGCCTGTCTGCTTTCTGTCTGTTTCCCTCCCTGATTACCCGATTGTGTTCACCTGTTGTCCTTGTGTTTCTCCTCCCCTGCCCAGCTGTGTCTTGTTCTGTGATTACCCTTCTGTGTATTTAGTCTAGTCTTCCCCTGTGCTCCATGTCGGTTCATTGTTTCCCCTCCATGTCATTCCACGGTCTGTGTTCCTTGTGCTGCTCGTTGGTGTTGGATATTTTGGATTCTGCCTTGTTTTGCCACAGCTTTAATTTATTTAATAAAGCTCGCTTTTCGTTATTCTGCATTTGAGTCCTACCTGCTTCACCCATTCGTAACACAGGTAGTCTAAACACTATACGCTACCTGCTCAGCAGCATTAAGTGGGCCTTGTTATCATAGTGATGTTAGCATTACTTCAAAGCACCTCTTTCCTTAATTACAGTTTCACAGAGCTGTTAGTGCGGCTAAAGACTCTTGGGGTTGTTACTGGTGGATTCACAGTCAATTTAAGCATAGTTTTTCTGTTGTGGTTGCATGTCGGGGCAAATGTTCACTTCTTTGTATACTGTTCATTACTGGTATTGTGGTCAAAATGTTATTCTACAAAGTTCCCTGCAACTACATGTGTCAAATGATTGTCCTATGGTAACAAACTAATCAATTTATCCAAAATAAATATAAGACCATTGTCTACTCAAGTAAAGTACGTTGAAATATGTATACTTAATGATAATAAAGAACCAATTGCCCAGAAAATCCTGCCCATCTTGATGTGCAGTGAAATAGCAATGTAACATGTTCTCAAACCTTTACCGAATAACAGGTGGTGCAGAAGCAATGCACAAAACCTCGACCTCAGCAGGTTGTGCAACAAATCACCATGACAAGTGGGTCAGATATTACATGGCAGAGCATATGTCTCATGGTGTAAGGCTACAGTTTGTCCCTGACTGCAGTGTTGCATGTCAGGGCACAGGTCAGATGTTAGGGGCCAATAGCTCCAGATGGTAGCTTTCCACTTTTGGAAGAGAATGGTGTCAAGACCATGACTTCAGGGATAAGATATATTGACATGGGAATGTATTTTGACTTTTGGGTTGAGCAGAGTGAGCTGTCCTGGATACCAAGTCGCACTGAAAGTCAAAGGGGACTGACACCATACATCATTTCGATTTAAAAAAGTTCTGATTTGAACCAAGGGTACTCTCTGATCCTTCATTTGAAACTGACTCGTCTGCTGTTCCAATGGCATCTATCTGGGGCAGCATGCTTGTCATTTTGTAACAAAATGAACACCTCAATGCAAGCTGGCTTTCATAATTGCCTCCTTCTCTTTTCTTCCCTTGTCCCTTTTTTCCAGTCTGTCTGCCAACATCAAAATCCAAATGACCGGAACGTGGTGTACAGTAGGATCGGGTGTCAAGCCGCTGAATCAAGTCGGAGCTGCAGTCTGCCGTGGCTAAGAGTGGCACAGTGTCGCCTTCCTTTTGGTCAGAGATGTTGCCAACATTAACACCATGTGTGACACAACAAAACGGACAAAGTGAAATGGAAATGAAGGACTACTTTGGTCGGTTTTCATCACATTAACATTATGTAACAATCTGCAGCACAGTGAGTGCTTTTTCAAATAAAGCCCAAGCTCTGTTACCAAGTGACTGGAAACTTCACAACTCTTCTTAAAGGATAGGTCTAGTGACACACGTACTTTTCCAACTCTTTCTGACATTACACACCATAAGAACACCAAACACATAAATTAATTGTTAACACTAAGATGTTTTGCCTATGTGTCCAAATTCTGATGTAGTTCATTTTACACCAGGCTCGATTAAGCACAGTGAGGCATTGAGCAAAGCACTGATGTCAGCATGCTGTCATGCTGACATGTTCACCATCTTAAAACATTTTTTACAAATGTTTACCATGTAACATTATTTTCAAAATGTTCACTATAAATACTCATTAGCGCTACAAATACACATCTGAAAGCACTCCCCATTCACACAAATATACTCCTGTTTGAGCAACTTTTCTAAAAGATACAGTGCCTAGCTGTTTAAAAGAATAATTACCATGATTCATTCAAACACAATCCTATTGAGAATGGAAACTAGATATATATCTGGAAGACTGTATAGAAACTATAATGAACGGCAAACAGGAGATCAATGCATCTCCTAACATTTAAACAAAGGCAGTCAGTGTTGTGTTTTCCAAAAATATTTAATATCAAATATTCTCTGTCTTTTAACACATCTGCACCATTTTACCAAAGTCATGGCAATATGTTTCACACACATCCCAAACAAAACACATACAGTAGGAGAAAGAAGTGTTCTTCATATTGTTTGAACACTATTTGAAGTGCTCTTAGCTGCTTATCTTCTCATCACATTTCATTGTGATTCCTTAAGATATTTCTTTAGTTCATTCTGATATGGAAACACAAAATAATTTCAACATATAAAATCTGCGTAACTCCAGAATGTGGAAGACAGTCCTTACGAACACGTGTAGGGGTGTCAAACATGAAATGCCAGCTTTTGCATGTGGATGATCAAGCTTTGTAGGCTATTAAATCGTATCAAGGATACACTGCATGAAATTGTGGATACAGGGAGACTCTGAAATGTTCTTTGACTAAATGTGATCTTTAACTGGAAGGCTCTGCTGCACTTAACACTGCCTCAGGGTATTGTGAACAGGATTCAGTTTTTCTGGATCCGAAACCACCTGCCATCACTGTATGCACACACAGTGCACCAGGGCGAATTGTATGTTCCAAGTGTATTTCAATCCCAAGTCTCAGGCACAATTTTATTTTAATAGAGACATTAAAGTAGATTATTTAACATCAATATTAAACAGGGCTTGCAGTATTTGATATTTGGAATGAAAATCAACTTAGTGTCACCTACTATGGTTTAGGAGCGACGCTTTATGAAAGGCACTTTGTTTTTCTCCATTTAGCAAGTTAAAAAAGTTCTCAAAGTATGTTGTTACAGGGACATGCGGTTCAAAAGGAACTCTGCCAGCATCAGCCTTTACAAGGTGTTGCAAAATGGCAGCATGGAGTTGTGGCAGAACATTTTGTTTATCTTAAGGCAATAAGGTTTGTTAGTGGAAGTATCAAAATAAGAGTAAACTTTGGTCCAAGACCTTTTACAGGAGCACAGTTAGGACTAAAACTATCTTTTGTTATGCAAAGATATTAGTAAAGATATCTATAATAAAAACTGGGACTCTAGAGTTCTGTCAACCTGGCTTTTTCTACAAAATAATCTAATATATCAGTTTCCTCTACCCAGTTTCCTCTACCCAAGCTGAGTATGTAACACTGCATTGCATCGACCCAAATATCCATATCTCACTAGCTGCATAGCAAGACAACATTCAAACATCCAGCACAGCAATAAAGTCCTTTTACAAATGCACACAAAAATATATACTTTATAAACTGTGTCCTGATCTGTTAATAACATTTCAGCTCTCTCTGTTTCAGAGAAGAAACTGTATACGATACTCACACAGATACCAAATTACATTTTAAAACGTAATGTTAGAAAAATAAGGATCTCTTGAACAATGCCAGACATTGTTTGAAGGAGGTTCACCAGTACAGTTCAGTGGTAAAACCTCACATTAGGTGCTTTGTGTCGTTTTTACAAACTACTTTGCCTTCTTTTTCAGAATGGCAGAGTATCCATAAAGATTTTCTCCACTATTGGTGGAGGGGGAACCAGGTCCTCGAGTTTCAGGTAGAAGATGCGCTGCAGGCCCTGTGTGCACAGAGTCCTCAGCTCGGGGAGTTTGCCCAGAAGACGAGAAAGATAGTTGGGCTGTGTCCGGCTCGGTTCTGATCCGTTTCCATTCACGTGCTCTCTTAGACAAGTGATGAGATGACTCTGAAAGTCTTCCACCTTCCTGGGCTCTTTGAGGCCATGGCGATCTAAACGAAAAACATGTTCTCATGAGAAACATAGTGCTAATGAGGGGGGGAAAAGCAAATGCAGTGAGATTCACTTGAATGCAAAGCAAACACAAGCTCTCACCAGTGATGATAACTAACGCTGCAAGGCAGGCAAACAAGGAGACGTCCAAGTTCATTCGGTGAAGGCTCTGGGAGAAATCCATTATGGAGTTAATCCAATCACCAAAAGTGGAAACGCATTGCAGTCGGTGTAGGACCAAACCGTTGCAGAAGATCAGCTTGTTCTTCTCAGGATTAGACCTGCATGGGTTCAAACCAATTGTACAATTAGTCATAATAGCAAGGTGCACATTAGTCTGGATAAATAAGAGTTAAAGAGGGTATATTCTTAAATGTTATATAAGCTGACCTGTATGCAAGTCGCAGAATGAAGAGCTCAACAAAAGCTGATTCAAGGAGCAGCTCCTGGTCCTCTGTGCAGAAATCTTTGAAACCTGGGATGGTTTCGGCCCAGTTTCTTATTACATCCAAAGAGCCAGTCAGCAGGTCATAAAACTGCTGAATATCAGCAGCATCCTCCTTTTCTTTCAGGTTGTCCACAGTCTCCTGGTACTGAGAAGAGGAGAGAGAAGGTTAATGATATTCACTGTCATTGCTTTTATTCTACATCCTGTGTTGAGGTCATTGTTAGTGATCTTTTTGATTGAAATTAACTCTGAACACACCGACAGTCTTGAGATTTACCTTGGAGTAGTCAAGCTTTCCAATGGTTGGGTTTGAGTCTAAATGAGATCTGACAAGAGAGGCTAAGATGTTGACGCTGGGGGTTGTGGATGAAGTCTCGGACACAGTCTTGGGTTTCGAAGGCAGACGACCTCGACGGCCTTTGAGGCTGTCGGTGCGAACAACTGAGGAAGAGACAGAAAAGAGGAAGCACAAGAACATGAATCTCCAATTTCCACATTTGAACACTGCAATTTAAAAAACAACTGCTGTATCAATTTCTGTTTCTCTTTTTTCTGCAGCTGGCACTAAAAGTTTCGGGTTTCATATGTGTGTCCTTTTTAGACTGTCATTACAAACCCTAGTTTCTCATCATCATACATTTGTCACTGAAAGCGTGTGTCTGACATTGTATTACCTTCTTTGACCATTCCAACTGTGAGACATTTCTGGAAACGGCAGAACTGGCAGCGGTTTCTTCTTCTCTTGTCCACAGGACAGTCTTTATTGGCAAGGCACACATACTTTGCGTTTTTCTGTACAGTTCGCTGTCAAATAGGAAAATAAATAACATTACTATGGGTTCCAAATGGCGCACACATTTAACAATGTAAATGAAAGAAATGCATACTATCTTTGTATAGGCGACCAATACTGAAGGATAAAACCCAAATCAATATTTGGGAGTTAAAAAAATGCTATAATTTAACACAAAAACTTAATAAAAATAAGGAAAGACTTTTGGATTAGGATCCTTCAAATGTGACTTGTTACTATATGACATTGCATTACATTGTAAAGTTAAACAGATAAACTCAATGCTCTGTAATGAAAGAACATTGATTACTGTCACTATTTTTTAATTCTACACATATCTTTAATACAATTTGTCGATACGTATTAGCAAATAAAAGCTGATGCCAATATATAATAAGCTAATCAGCCAATATGTTGTCCCAGCCTCCTCCTCAGCTATTTACCTTGAAGAAACCTTTGCAGCCCTCACAGGTGCGGACTCCATAGTGCTGACAGGATGCGTTGTCCCCACAAACTGCACAGCGGCCCTCACTGGATCCTGGGTTGTGGCATTTAGGAGACATCATGGACCCTTCAACTATCCTGGGACTTTCCATGCATCCATGGTCCAGGGACATTGGGGGACAATGAAGTGGAGACATGTGCTGCTGAGGAGGCAGGAAGAAAGGGTCGTCGTGGCCCGGCAGGGCATCCTGATGATGCCCCAGGGGAGAGTGCTGCTCTGGAGCGGGGCTGAAGGTAAAAAAGGAGAGATGCTGGGCCATGGCGGTCTTATCAGCCACAGAGGACGGGGGGGCTGAGGGGTAGGGGCTGAAAGGGGAATCCCAGATGGGTGCAGACTGGGCCTGAAAGCCAGATGTGGGAGGGGAAGCTGCAGTATAAACTGGGCTGCCATAGTAGTCAGAGCCACATGACGACAGCGTTTCATCAAGGCAGCTCATTGCAAAGGAACCTGGGTAACAGCCATACACCTGGAGATCATCCAGCTTGAAGGCCTGGCTCTGCATCTGAGGGCAGGAGCTCTCCGCTGAGTGGCTGAAGGAAACTGTAGAGGCCGGAGGAGAGTTGGTAATCCTGCAGGAATAAGCATCAAACTCCCCCACATAGCTATTTCCCACCAAGGTGTTGATGCTGGGCAAAGAAGATGTAGACAGCTGGTCCTTTTGGCCACTGATGTCCATCACCAGTTTGGCACTGAGGTCAGGATTCAAGAACTCAGAGCTGAAGTAAGTGTCATGGGGCAGGGAAGCATACTGGGCTTGTACACAGTGCATCTCTAGGACAGAACAAGCAACAATTAGATTAACATAAAAATGTATAGTATGCTGCATGTGTCAATACATCTAAGAAAATGTCATAATATTGCACAAATATCTTTCCATAAATGCATTGTAAATGTTTGTCACACAATCATATTGCAAAGTGTGAGTTGTTATGCTTATAGAATAAAATCATTGGGAATAACTAGGGCTGAGTGTTCTGTCTAAACATACAGTAATGTATATACAATGAAGTTAAATAATCTCATTAAATTATAAATTTATAATATTAATCAGCCTTGTTTAATCCTCTCTCTGTGACCTTACAGTAGCCATCATGAACAACTTGACGGTACACAATCTCAATTCTGCAACATGCCATTTTTCTGTCAGCAGGACCTATCACTCCTCTTGAGAAAATGTAGAGTGAGATCCAGTGGTGTAATGAGATATTGAAAGATGTTATTTGACTGGCTGTTAATGCTCTGAAAACCTCCTTCAGTGGAGGGCAACCCTCTTTCACAGGGACTATACCAGGGAGTGCTGCAGATTGTATTTCAGGGTGGGCTGAGTGCCAGCTATAATGGGAATGGTGGCAAATCCTGTGCCTGTGTGTGCGTGTGTGTGTGTGTGTGTGTGTGTGTGTGTGTGTGTGTGTGTGTGCGCGTGCGTGCGTGCGTGCGTGCGTGTGTGTGTGTGTGTGTGTGTGTGTGTGTGTGTGTGTGTGTGTGTGTGTGTGTGTGTGTGTGTGTGTGTGTGTGTGTGTGTGTGTGTGTGTGTGTGTGTGTGTGTGTGTGTGTGTGTGTGTGTGTGTGTGTGTGTGTGTGTGTGTGTGGTTGGGAGAGTGGGCGTGTGTCAACAAGTGCAAGACAAAGTGAAGCAGACCAAATCCTTTTTTGAAAGGTTTTCAAACTTATACCTGATTGTTGAATTATTTCCACAAACTTTAAATAAGCTTGACCCATGGGAAGATCATTGGGCCAATGTTTGTTTTGTATATCTTCTCTCGTATAGCAACAGTAATAAAAGCACATTCAACATGTGAACTCATCTTAAGTAATACAAACTAGGCACAGTACAGTTGCAGCTGTGCTATTCTTACCATCAGGAGTTACTAATGACAAAATATTTTGAATTTTAACAACTATTTACCATATAAAAAGAATTGCCATTTCTACTTCAGAGTTGCATAGCGTAATGTTAATTTTAGAGGTTGTAGTTTGTTCTGCTGGTGTAGTGTTATTACTAATATATTAATTTGTACCGCCTCTCTAGAAGAGCCTAACAAAGCTCAATTATAACCATGAAGAAAGGATAAATGCCGTAAGTTGTAAACATTAGTTTTAGCTACAGTAGGTGTACCTAACACACTTGCAAAAGAGTGCATAGCTCTGACTGCTGTCAGAAAAGTGAGGCTGAGACATTTTAAAACATTAGTTTCCATTAAACTAATTGAGTATAAAGGTGTATTATGTTACACTGTTGTATCAGCAGTCTAGTTAACATTCTCCTATGAGCTTGTATTCATTTGGAAGTAGTTCTAAAGTCAAACATCAGCATGCAAGTGGTTCCCTGAATAATCAAATATCAATACATGTAAACAAACTCTTTCACTCACCTGTTTCATGTAAATATCCGGATTTTGAAGTTTATCATTTATTCCAAACGAGTAAAACTGATGAATGTCACCTCTGCCAGCTGCTGTCAGAACGCACACTCATTCAAACACACTCTCACACACATACTGGTTCAGACCAATGCAGGAGGATCCATACTCTCTTGTTTTATTTTTGACTGCGTCGACATAAGGGCGTGTCCATGACCATACATGGTGAACAGGGCAGCGGAACGTTCCGGGTGGCGAGCCAATCAGCGTCGGGATTTACACAGACGTTATTCCATGTGACGCACGCACGGGATTCCATTGACGCAAGAGACGGGGGAGCGTCTGTTCTAAATATAAACCGACAACGACAGCAGAGCTCACGTGGGGCTATTACTGGATGAAAAATGCTAAAAATAGCCGTAGTTTCAAAGTGCATACGTTTTTTCACTGGAAATGTAGATGTTATACACGTTTATAAAAGAGAGGTGTGTTGTAACATGACAGAACAGGAAACACCTAGGAGGTATTTTCTCATAAAATAGGATTTGTGTGTTCAATGAATGGCTAGAAACTCCCTACACTCTGCCAATCCTCAACTGAGGAACCACGAGTCCCTTTTTTCACCATCTTTATTGTCAACACTATGGTCTTAAATATATATTTATAATTGTGAAATATTACAGTTTTTATTTCAAAGGACATTCTGAAATAAAGACTGATGAATTTAGGTGCAATTTACTGCAATTAAATCTATGTTTTCTGTTTCTGTTCATATTGTTGGCTACATTTTTCCATAATGATATTATTTGTTTGATATTGAACACTTAATAATCCGTAATAATCTATTTTATAATTTTACATTTAAATGTGCTATTAGTCCATTTTTCATCACTAATAGTTTAGATTATAATTAGATCCCCATTAGTTGTGCCATAAAGCACAGTCTTCCTAGCTTCCACATTTTTAAAGAAACATAAAAATGTACAGTCCAATAAAATTAACATATTTGACCAAAAAAAAAGTTAATAAAGTAAACACAACATTTTGACAAAAATAATACACTGATATTATCCAGCTTCGGCAATTAACAATTAATAGGCCTAACGCTGGAAATATTTGATACAAATATCCCTTTTTAAGTGGTTGTGAATAAATACTTCATTATGTTGCATACATTTCACGATAGACAGTTATCACAAGAAAAATACCCCTCTTTACAGGAGTCTCTCCCATCGAGACCGACTGCATTTCTTTCAACTTTCAAACTGACCCACAGAGAATGCCAATTACACTTTGAATTCAAAAGATGAGACATCTTAAACCATTTTACAACGTAAAGGAATCAACGGTCAATCTGCACCATTGATGTCACGGCCACAGCTGCAAATGTCCATTTGTCAATATCCATTTAAGCATCACTTAATACCCCTAATTTAGTAGTTTCTCCACGACAACTGCCAGGAACACCAACACTCGAACCCTCAGGGGATCTTTGGGCGTGATCTAGTTCAATAGTAGTAGTATGAAGAAAGTGATAGGGGTCATTAAGGTGAGAAGCACATGATAGTATTCATCAGAGGAAATAACCTGCAGTTGGAGGAAACCGCTTGTTAGTGGAGTTTATATTTAGGGGTTTGAGGCCTGATTGCGTGGTTCACAGTATGAATATAAAATGTCAGTCTAGACGGGACATTGCAAGGATTAAGGCTCTCAAAACTAATGCAGCTCTTCAGTGACTTCAGGTCAAACACATCAGTTCTTAATGAGCTGATCATCTGTGAGTTCTTGTGTTTTATTATTAAATGTTTGTTTTCTTTGTTTAATCAGTTTTGATCAAATAAATAAACGATAAACAGTACTCCTGTTTCTGTATTCCTTGAAACTAAATGATGTCTCAAACAAACACACACCATACACTGAACCTCGTGTTTTCTGTTGGCACTTCTCTCCACCACTTCTGGATTATTCCTCCTGCTTTTCCTCCTACATTGATGCAAATCATGCCGTATGCTACCATGCTTGGGCTTTAGGGGGATTTAAGCAACTTAGTTTCGGGATTTTTGAAAAGTAGGCTGCATGCAGAGGAGTTGTGCATACACTTAATACATCAAATTAAAACACAAGTCTGATCGTTTGGAATATAAGCAATATTATTTAACATACTTTATAACGAATACACATGGAAGTACATATGATACTAGATGTTTTTATTATTTTCCATTTAGTAGCACATTTTTAAGATAACATTTGGGCAAACTGATAATTTTCCCTAAAAGAGTTTAAGAATTAGATGAAAATGGAGGGTTTGTATTCGCATAATAAATACTGAAGCATCTTTTTGTGTCTCATTTAATTGTTACCAAATCTTTTATAGCTCAATATTCACCTGCAACATACAGAAAGATCTTCGCAAGTGTTAAACGGTGAGAGGATGTACACTGTATTACAAACACACTTGTAGGTGTGTGACGGATTGTAATTAATTAAGAGGACAATGTTATGCTAATGCTATATAAGCATCCTACTGACACAGAGTATGCAATATTGTCAAGTCACAGGCAAAGGATGACCACACAATTGAACATTAAGACAATCATGTTACATGTATACAAGCACACTGAAAATCCAACACAAGACTGAATATCCATAGATACTAGGTTGGTAATATCTCGTTTCATTAGGTCTCAGAAAGTTTCTGTGTATTTTTGTGACAATCTTAATGCAGAGAAATACATTTTTGGCAAAGTTACAGGACAACAACATGTATGAAACTAACATTACTATCCAGGGTACATTGATGTATAAAAAACAATTGAATGCTATCTTTTTAAACCAAATGTGGAACATCTTAGAAGAGATGTATCAAACTCCCTCTGGCCTTTGACAGTTATAAATGTCGAGCAAATCTTTATAAAAGTCCTTTTACATTCAATCGATTCTGAAATCAGTTTTTTCGACTATCTAAGAAACAGTAAACACTTCTTTTAGTCAGAAGGACATGAGAATAGACAGGTAGTACAGGGTTGTTGAATAAAGTGAAGCAGGTTGCACCAGCTGCATTAGGAGGAACAGGTGAACCAGCAATACACTATAAATACTAGTAAATACAAAATGCTATCACAACATTTGATAAACAATGATATTTCTTATCTATACACTCAAGATACACAACATGCCATGTTCTTCTTTTTACAAACACACAAAAAAGGATTGCATTACATTTGGCACACAATCACAGTGGACTGACTTTGATTTGGTCAGTGTTCTCTCTGGCAAGCTGTCTGCACTTATAATTATGTATAATTATATCATGGATTACGTGCAAAAGACACAATACACAATAATACTTAATAGTAGAAACAGAAAGCAAATATCTTTTAACACCCCATTCTGCGTTATTCACAATAATAAAGTTGCTCTGTTGTGACCCTCAGCAGACTGGAGTACGAAGTGTTGGTTCATTTGAGGTGAAAGAAGCCGCTTGGTTTTGTTGGTACAGCCATCAGCATGTTAGCTTGGTTCTTGTGAGTTATGTGGATCTATAATAAAAAATAAATAAATATTGGTGAATCTTGAAATTCCTTTAAAATAATGAATATCACATCAGCTAATAATAATAATAATAATAATGATTTTTTTTAATGTCTCAATAACTGTAATACACATTGGATAAAATCGACTTCTAAATTCAAATAATATTAAGTAGCCTTCAAACTCGTTCTCCTTGATAGCCCTAATCAGGGTTAAAGGAATGGTATGCTCATGACACTCATTTTTAAATAATTATCATCCGATAAAACAGACCAGTCTCTGCCAGTCTTTCTTTTTTTATTTTAATCCGATGACATTATCAGTGATTTTAAACTGATTATATACCGAAATAACATCAACACTGTGGGCGCCGCCATTCTCCGGACGTGACGTAAACCATGCGTTTGGTTTTCGAGGACACGTTGATCTCCATGTTATTTACTGTAGTTTCTCTCTTCAAATATGCCTCACTGTATCGCGAAATATAGGTAAGCGTAAGAAGTACATTCAGAGGCAGTGGCTAGCGAAATGTGGCCGGCCCGAACCGAAAGATTCACAGGCTCATGTATGCAGCGAACATTTCAAATTTCCGGACGACTACTCTGAGAGTATGATAAAACATAACATGGGATTTATGGAACAACCATTACTTAATGGAGATGCAGTACCATCGGTCTTTCTGGTGTCATCACCGACCAGGACACCAGTTCGGCCAGTTGAGAAATCGACCTCTCCAAGTGTGAAGCGACGGAGGAGCAGAAGTAGTGCTCGGAGTAAGAATAAGGTATGTTATAGCGCATTTCCATTGCAGCGGCTAGTCCCGTTTTAACGTCCTTTAGCGTCCAGGCCAGGACAGTTTTTGGTGGCCTTTCCATATAGCGTAGTACCGACTAGTGTGTATTTTCCCCCAGTTTTTTCCGGCCCCATAAAATCGTGATTCTATGGCCAGGGACAACGAAGCTGAGTATGCTAAACTAGAGAGGGAATCGCTAGCAAGGGTGGTACTACATGCATACATATAGTATCTTATATCATCTTCCTATTATACACACATGCATTTCCAAACATTTGGACGACCTATGTTGCAAATGTATTATCTTTTCAATTTACACACGGCATCTATTGCACGTCTGTCCGTCCTGGGAGAGGGATCCCTCCTCTGTTGCTCTCCCTGAGGTTTCTCCCATGTTCCCTTTAAACTGGGGGTTTTCTTCGGAAGTTTTTCCTTGTACGATGTGAGGGTCTACGGACAGAGGGTGTCGTATTGTCATACTGATAAAACATCAAAACTTCTTCCTCTGCTGACGAGTCCGAACTCAAATATTCAGCCATGTTTCCGTGTGTTGACAAAATGAACGCATGGATGACGTCACGACCATCACGTGACTACTGAAAATGGCAAAAATGGCGGCGGCCAGACGGAATATAAAGGTTTTGATAAAAAAGAGCTATAAAATCATTATTTACCGGGGAATATCGCTGATTTCTTCAGGGTATGGTTTAAACATAATGTTTCACTAAATACTGAAGTTTTGATTAATTATCTAATGAGTGGACCATTCCTTTAATCTCAGTTTATTTTATCTATGCCGTACGAGCCATGTGTCTCGGCCACAGGTATGAAAATAACTCTTCAAATAATAACAACTTTGTTGTTCATTACGATGCTCTAACCACTGGGTTTAATTACTAGTCTGATATGTAACATCTCTTGGCACTGAATTGGATTGGTTAATATCACTTACAGTACACGGAGGCTGCATCCACGGCTCCCCATCAATCTGCATGGGCAGGGCTTTGATTGTCCTGCACACAGGGAAGATAGAGAAAGTCAGATTTAAATATACTTTACCCGAACCATATGTCAAGTGTTTCTCTGTTTACATTGGATGGCATAGAGAGGGATTACAAATCAGAACATCAGACAGTAAAATGGAATCAAAAACAGCAGCCACATACATTCTTGTAGTTCTTGTTTCATATTGTCATGTATTCTTGTTATTATTGTCAGCCCCCTGTAGGTAAAAGTGAACAACCTGATGGTGATTTGGGAAGTCTGTGCCAGTCTGTGCCCGGCGCTCTTCATTTTAGTGTAGATCTGTCCCATCTCTATGGCTCCTTCCAGCCCCACCACCTCCATACGCCTATCACTGATATCTGCAGCACACAGAGAAACACACAGATCAAGTTCAAATTGTTTGTAAAAGATTGAATCAGCATCATAAAACCAGGTTCATGCCATAACGTCAAGATAATATTTAGAAACAATAAATGTGGTGATTTAAGATAGTACAGACCTTGAGAGACTGTTTTAAGAAGTTCAGGGTCAGTGATAACCTCGCTGTGCTCTGCCTCTGGAGCACCGTCACACTTCTTGGACTCGCCCCAGAGGTTGGAGCCTCCGTGCATGCTGGGTATGTTGAGGACAGCTATGCCCTCCAGGGACATACTGCTCAGATCCAGAGACCTCCCACAGCACTGGGGGAGGCAAAACAAGATTAGCTCTTATGTGAAGTACAAATACTCCTTTAAAATAAAAATTGCTACATGACTTATAGACATCTCACCTGAATCATAAGACACTCCTTCAGCTTCTTGCAAGTGGCAGAGATGGTTTCAGAAGTGGCAAATTCCAAATACCAAAGTTTGTTCTTCATTCTTATACAAAAAGAGAGCTTCACGTTAGACATTTTTCAAAAGTCTAAAATGAACAAAGAATAGATTTCCCCTTCTCAAGATTTGGTTCACAAAAGATAATGGACTAGTGATTTTATAGTGTAAACGCACGCATAATGTATTGCGTTGGATTTTTGTTCTCCAATTATCATATGGGGTGGTGAGTGCCATTAAAACTTGGCCAAAGCAATTAAAAGAGCAAAGGGAGAGATGTCAGCCAATAACTTGGGGAAGGAGGAAGAACATATTTGTCTATTCTATTTTAAAAACCTTATTTTTTGTTTTTATTTAAATGTATTTTATTCTTAGTTTAAATTATTTATTTTCACAACACAACCATCATTCGATAGCAAAATGAATAAGGTTGAGTGAAACCACTTATAAGTTTGCTTCGGTTGCCACCAACTCTCTGAAGACGCTAACATTTTCTCTACATCTTTGTTATTTTGATATTCTGTACCCCAATGATGCTGATTTGCATGTATAGAAATGGGACATTTTACCAGAAAATGTATGCAAATTACTAATTAAAAGGCAAAAAGGAGAGGATACTGGAGATGTTATTTAATCAGCAGCCCTAAGGGGAAGATTTAAACTTTATTGATGTTTTTAGAACTACACCACTTATTTTTGCCTTATATGTTTAAATGACGCAAAAGCTGTGCAATCCTTTTGTTTAATACTCTCTCTCTCTACAATTCCGAACCCTCACCTGCTGTTGAATCTCCGCGGGTGTTTCTCTCTCATGGAGTGGAAACGATGCGCAATAGAGGCATCCTGTCAAACACACATTTCAATTAATTTTCATTAAGAAATGTAAATGTTTAATGTCATTATTCCTTTCATGCTTTGGCAGTGACTCACCACTCCAATAGAAAAGTAGTTGTTAATGATCTCGTAGGGCACAGGGTCTCCTGCGTCCTGGGGGTCTTCTGGTATCACCTGGATGCTCCAGCGGTCCATGGGAACCTGCTCGCTAGCTTCAACCTCCTTTAGGATCTCTCTCAAGTTTGACCCATCGTAGCCTTTCACAAGATACAGAAGAAGCAGAAAGGGTAAGACACGGAGCTCCAACGCTAGTAGTCACAACACCTCAGTGATGTTTAGAGGTACAGTAATGTGCTGGGGGCTTCACCTCCTCCCCAGCGCAGACAGCGGGCGAGGTCGTTCCCGGTGCCCAGAGGCAAGACAGCCACCGGATGACGCACCTGCAGGTCTGCTTTGTCTGAAATCACAGGAACATTTATTATATTTAGAGATGGTTTCCTTTATTACCTCTCTAAACCCAAAAAGGACCCTAAGTACCTATAGCATCCAGGAGCCAGCCGACGGTGCCGTCTCCTCCACACACCAGGATCCTGTACTGATCCAGACTGCGGAAGAAGTGAAGTCTGAAGAAACAGAGAAAACATGACATTAAGCTCATTGTCTAGAATGCTTTATTACAAAACCTTAAATGCATTAAAATCTGTTTTTACCACTTTCTAATTATAAATAATATCGCCTGTAAATATTCACAATTACAGTAATTATTACAAATGATTAAGCATTTTATAAAGAGTTAAAAGGACTTAAAACTGTGATATAATTTAATTGTCACATGTTTCATTCATACTTGTAATACATCATTAGCAAGCACTGTTATAGCAGAAAGTTTAATACAGCGTATTTCTGGTATATTCATTTAATGTTACATGGTATTCCATATGATGAGTTAGAGAGACAATGGTCGTTCTGAATTATCAATAGATGTATTCATTTTAAGTGAGCTGACATCGAGGTTGGAGGAAGTTCAGAAAAGGCCTTAGGTTATAAAAACAGTTAACCTTTGTTAGTTGACCACTCCTAAAGGACGTCATGAGATAAGTAAACTTTCTATATCTGGAACATACAAGTATAGCATTCAGAGGCAGAACATGTGATATTGTGTGTTAGCTAATGTAAGGAAATGTGTGTGCATCCTGTGTAGAATCCTATATATGTTTCTGTAAAGTTCTACTACTTAAAAGCATTGCTGTAGGACTACTTGAGAGCAGAGGTAATGTTTTCCTCGTTAATAATTAATTGTTGTACAACGAAATAATAATTGATCAACTATACCTGTTAAGATTATTGTGTTATGTTACGTGTTGTATGTCTTGTTTTGGGTGTTTTCTTCCTTGTATATTGTCTGGTCCTTCTACCTGTGTTTTTCCCCTGTCGTTAGTATCCCTGGTGTGTCTAATTGTCTGATTGTGTTCACCTGTCGCCCTTGTGATTCTCCTCCCCTGCCCGGCTGTTTCTCGTCTTGTGATTACCCCTCCCTGTATTTAGTCTTGTCCCTTCCTGTGTTCAGTGTTGGTTTCGTCTTTTGTTTGTGAATGAGTTCACCGGTGAGTGTTCTGTGTTGTCCAAGTTATTATTTTATCCTTGAAATAAAGGCAATATCAGTGTAATCTGCATTTGGGTCCTGCTTGCTTCACCCACCGTAACAGTACCTGTGTTTGTGTTTTATTGATCCCTCTCTGTTTCATTCTTTCCTGTTGTGAGTGCTAAATTGCCACAACAGCACTGTTATCCTATGATTATAATGTGATTTTAAGTTATTCTCCGTGGGAGTTGAAGTGAATTAAGTGAAGTAAACAATCATTTTAGAACGTTTTGTGTTCTTAATAATATGACCATTGACCATTTATGAATATAATGGTTATAATTCCATATAAAATAATATATTTTATTACAAAAAAGGGACTTATATTTAAAAATAACTCTTGTGAAAAAGGCCAATATTCAGTTTATTATTAGGAAGTATTTGGTAGTCATTAACGGCTTTTATAATGAATTATTGTTATCTAGCATTATTGCACTTACACAATTATTATGCATTACATGTATGTTTGTGAAACATTGAAGACATGGTCGTACATATGTACAGTAATGGTGGTGAAAGTGTACAGTACCCTGGTGCAGGACCCCCGTTGGAGAGGTTGTACACCTGACGCGGGTTCAGCAGGTACTGAAACTTCCTGAGCACTCTGTGGAACAAACAGAAGGAAGCACACAAATGAAAAGGATATTCCTATTCCAAAGATGAAATGAGAATTAGTAGAACACTTTGGCACTAGGAGTAAAGAACATGTCACCATCATATGGAGATTTTAATCTGCTTACCGTTCCCCCTGCATTCCTCCACTCTTTGGGTTCACAAACACCAGCAGAGGGTGCCTGTCTGAAACCGGAACGATCTGAAGAAGAAAACATGACAGATTCAGATCCAATAGATAATGTAAATCACCTGAAAAACACATACATATTGTAAGGATTGAATGTGTGAACACATGCTTTGAGTGAGGCTGCTGTGGTGCAGCATCATGCAAACTTCTGCTGTCTGAAAAATGTTGAGTTTTTAAAGAAAATAGCTTTGGTTTATACATGACCGCCATTCACCATGGCTTCTTTCTGTCCTCTCCTGGAGAAATTGGCAACCAATGATTGGCCTTTTGTTGCCTTCAGCGACAACCCCTTGTGAACATATAATGAGGGACAGGAAATATCAAAGCACGCATCCCAAAGTTCATATTTATTTTTTATATGTGTTGCTTTAATATTGTCAAAAATATTGCTGAGGATGATTTTATTCTTATTTTATGTCACATTTATTTACTTAATCGAACAGACTACAAAGGCATTGGCCCAGTCTTTTTTAACACGACAAATCACTGAAAGTAGAGAATCTCCCTAAAGCAATGATATGCAGATGGTGGTTTGAGCAGGCAATTTGAAATAAACCTCACAGAGAAAACATGGGTGTACAGTGGGATAAGGAATAAAATGTCTTAAGAAGATTTGATGATGCAGACCTGCAGGATGTGGCCGTCAGGGGTGACATTCAACAGGCTGCTGTCCTCCTCCTGAAAAATACAATTAAATTAAAATATTCTAACAACTACACCACAAACAATTCACTGACAATATTTCTAATTTTGGTAAAGCACATTCCTTGTGTTGCTAATTTTACCTTTGAGATGGGGAATATGGCCCACGGAGGCAGTATATGATCTCTTAGTGGCCCACAATCACAGGACGATAAGCCGGAGAAAATACACTCATCGTGACGCTTAAAAAGAGACAACATTTAGCGAGCATATATTAAAAGAAAATGTATCTTCTCTAGTTATTTCAGTGTTTCCAAACATGAGCACACTCCTCACCAATTCCTGACACCACACACAACGCCTCCCGGCCAGAGTTTTGATCTTCTTGTGGCAGACCTGACACTTGTTGGAGTTACAGTCCGCTCTGATCCAGTCGTGAGCCGCGATCTGAGACACAGAGGAGAGCAAAACAGAGTGTTCAGGAAAATATGTATATCATTCCTTTCTAAGATTCATTTAAACCGTTTGATCAATAGCAAGATTAAAACTCATTCTTTGTTGTCTGTTTCAAATGACCCAGAAGTTGACAGGGGAGGGGAGTATGATAGTTTCTCTTTTGTTAACTGGGCTTATAACTTCAAACTGTACATTTTATATTTATATTTAATTGAATATGCCATTCTTGCACACTAAATGTAAATGATATCCCACTTTTATATTGTGTTAGCTGTCACAGTTTACAGATTTGTATCTTCAAGGTCAACTTTTATATTTTCATTCTTTTAGTTTGTTTTTTTCTTCTATTTTGAGATGTTTATATTGTATAATTGCTCATTTTCTACTCTGTTTTAATTCTAATTGTGTGCAATACTTTGTTTTACATGCTGCTGCATTTCGCAATTTGGGATTAATAAAGTATATCTTAAATAATCATTTAAGATGCAGCTCACACAAGAACGTAAGTACTTTAGTGACTATTTCTACTTACTATAACTAAATAAGTTATATATTACCCCTGTTTATTTTTTATGATCAAGAGATATATATATCTTATAAGATATTGTTAACCCTGCAATGTGCAGTGGTTTTTCTAATTCCTGAAATAAATCGAATCAATCACTGACGTTCACACATTCTTCTACCCATAATGTCAAGGCAAGTCTTTACATGATGTTAAACTTTCGCCCCAGGACCAACTGGATGTTCATTAGAGTGGTGCCAAACCCCAGCCCAGCCCTGAATGATTTCAGGGAAATTATGTTATCGTTGACTTTAAGATAATTAGCGCAGAGCACACCCTCTTTATAGCACCTGTGGAAGTTATGCACATTGTTAGACATCATATTTTTGAAAAACTAATGACAGGCAGACGTGCATCAACAGATCTAAAACCCCTTAAGCACACTGGCAAATCAAACCTCCGGAAGCAGCAGACGAAACCTGGCCAGTAAACTGATGATATGTACAGATTTTCCACTGTGCTTGAATGAATATACATCAGAAAATAAAAGAAACACATATTGTGCCAAATCAGGACATTGAGCAGACATGCAGAACATGCAACTAATAGTTAGTTGCAGCCAAGGTGGGTATAGGTAAGTTTGAGAAACCGGCTCGAGATACACTTTTTGTTATATTCCATGGAATGCTCTTAAAATCCCGATAGCAATGAATATCCTAAGTGCTTTGACAAAAAAATCCATTCAAAAAATGTCATCTGTGGAACCCGTAGTACTGTAAAAAGCACGACCAATCATTTTAGCCGGCCCGGCTAAAGTAACTGGATGGCCTACCTGCCTGTCAGCCTTCCATATGTGCTTTTGTTTTTGCTCCCATTTTTCATGAGATGAACTCAAAGATCTAAAACATTTTCTGTATACACAAAATAACCATTTATCTCAAATATTGTTCACAAATCTGAAAAAATCTGTGATAGTGAGCACTTTTCCTTTGCCGAGATAATCCATCCCACCTCACAGGTGCGGCATATCAAGATGCTGATTAGACAGCATGATTATTGCACAGGTGTGCCTTAGGCTGGCCACAATAAAAGGCCACTCTGAAATGTTCAGTTTTATCACACAGCACAATGCCACAGATGTCGCAAGTTTTGAGGGAGCGTGCAATTGGCATGCTGACAGTGTATCTCGTGCCCTCATTGGTCATGTGCGTGTTCGTGTGTGTTGGAGGAGGGGCTCTGTAAGGAAGTGGCAGATTTTTTCCGGCTGTGTACTTTCAAATTCTAGCGCACTCGAACTGGTTTCTCCAAAATTACCTACCCCACCTTTAAGTGATATGTTTCTCAGCCTGATTTAAATTGATGTTGAAAAAAGCATTGAAAGAAAGTTTAATGTATCTTTGTTGTTGTTATGTTGATAAATGGAAAAGAACAAATATCAAAAAAACTAAATGTATCTTGCTGATTTAAAAAACGACAACAAATCCAATGTAAGGACATGTTCATAAAGTGTTTGTGTGTGTCCTTACACCAATCTCGTTTTTTGATTTCACAAAGGTACGAGAACAGGGTTCAGGATTCTTGTTGGCACATCGACTGTGGACAGTGTACTTGCAACCTGAGGGGCAAGAAGAAGGAAGGTTAGGAATTATTATTCTATAGCAAATGGCACAATGTGTGACTACTCCTCATCACTTGTGCAGTGTGTGCGGTGCGTGGCGGCCCCCTAGTGGCGGCGCTGAGCTCTTACAGGTGCAGCAGAGTCCCTGCTTCCCGAGGCCGAGCAGCATGTTCTGACACACGCTGCAGTAGGTCGGCTTGTTGAAGTGCTTCATCCTCCAAATGTGCTGTCCATCCCTCTCTGTCATCTGCAGGGGAGAGGGAGAAAGAAATACTAAATTAGAAAGAACAAGAACCCCAGAAAACCACACTGCAATAAGAGCAAAGGCGAGCAATTTAAGTGGGTTAAACCCGAGCAACACTGACAAAACAGGGGGTGTTGAGGGGACATGAGAGTGTTTTATGTGTCAAATGCTTGTTCACTTACCTTCAGTCCGAGCAGGACAAGTAAAGGCACATTGTTCATGCCTCCTTTCACCCATTCCTCCAGAGTGACATACCCACTGTCGTCCACATCGAACGCTGTCATCATTTCTTTGAGCACCTGTACACAGACAAAAAAAAAGCATGTTATTTACTATCAAACTGCTGCACAGTTAGCTTCATTTCACATATCTTAGCTGCTGTTATTAAGGTCTATTTGTAATGTAACACTTATTATAACCCTCCTACTAAAGATTCTTAATTATTATACCCTCATGTTGATTTTTTTCAGATAACATATTTATTATTTAAAGCTTTAAATGAAAAAGACATCAACATGAGACTCATACTGGTCTGAGTTCAGTCGCATCCCATCCCAGGTAATCAGCAGCTCTCATCATCTGGGTGATTATACGATCCACTTCCTGATGGAGAAAAAAAGCATATTTTGTATTCACAGTAGACATGTTCTTCTTTTTCAATGTGCAAGATATCGTTACCTCTGACAAGTATGCTGTGTGCTCTACATTTTACTTTAAAGAGGGTCATGTGTTACTATACTGTAGGTCTAAGACCAACACAACAAAAATGTAAATTAGACTTATTTTTTTGCAGAACTAAATGCAACAATAAATGAACACATGTCAACTGTTCTAGGTGAATAGTGTGTGTTAGTCATTGTGAGTAACTTACAGAGCTGTCCAGGAGTTGGTTGCAGTCTTTATCGTAAAGTTTGTAAGTAACTACAAACAAAACAAAGGCAGTCAGTGCTTCAGCCATATTTATCCTCCTCCTCAAAATGTTCAAATCAATGAAAATGTACATTAAATCCAGTTGCAATATAATAAACTTATTGTTAAATGATCAAATCAAGATGATACCCACATTCAAGTTTTTCACGTGGCTGTCCTTCCTCCAGCACCGAGAAGTAACAGGACACGTCACTAAGAGAGACCCTGCCTTAAGACAAAGAAATATAGAAATACAGACACCTTTAATATATTACTGAGGTCTGAAACTGCAAGTCTTGTTTTGTTTCCTTCCGGAATAAGATGTTAGACTGCAGCAATAAAACTATAAGAGCAAGTATTTAGTCAAACGTTGGTTATTTTGGAATAGGTGCAGTAATCTCCAAAGATTTTCTACGCCCACAGCTTCATTCCTATGAAGCAGCTCAACAAGATAAAAACAAACAAACAAACAGGTGGGCGTCGGACAGCGTCCTACAGGAAATACTCTTTCTTTCTTCCTTCAGTGTTAGTATTATTAGATCTCAGTGCTGCGTTTGACACTGTTGCCCACAACATATTACTCGACCGACTGGAAAACTGGGTGGGACTTTCGGAAACAGTTCTAAATTGGTTTGAATCCTACTTAAAGGACAGAAAAAACTTTGTTTCTATAGGTAAATACACATCTGAGTTGACAAATATGACATGTGGGGTACCTCAAGGCTCCATCTTGGGGCCTCTTCTCTTTAACATCTACATGCTACCACTGGCTCAGATAATGAAGAACAACAAAATAAGTTACCATAGCTATGCGGATGACACACACATTTACGTAACAATTTCACCAGGAGACTATGCTCCAATTCAAACACTGAGTAAGTGCATTGAACAAATCAATGACTGGATGTGTCAGAACTTTCTCCAATTAAACAAAGATAAAACTGAGGTAATGGTTTTTGGAGCCAAGGCAGAACGTATAAAAGTTAGCGCTGAGCTTTATTCTGCAATGTTCAAAACAACAGATAAAGCCAGAAATCTAGGTGTAGTCATGGACTCTGACCTGAGTTTCAACAGTCACATTAAAACAGTTACTAAATCAGCTTACTATCACCTAAAGAACATATCTAGGATTAAAAGACTAATGTCACAGCAGGATTTGGAAAAACTTCTCCATGCTTTTATCTTCAGTAGACTGGACTACTGTAATGGTGTCTTCACAGGTCTCACTAAAAAATCTATTAGAAAGCTGCAGCTGATTCAGAACGCCGCTGCTCGAGTCCTCACTAACACTAAGAAAGTGGATCACATCACTCCTGTTCTGAAGTCTTTACACTGGCTTCCTGTGTGTCAAAGAATAGATTTCAAAATACTGCTGCTGGTTTATAAAGCACTGAATGGTTTAGGCCCAAAATACACTTCTGACCTCCTGCTAAATTATGAACCATCCAGATCTCTCAGGTCTTCAGGGACTGATCAGCTTTCTGTCCCCAGAGTCAGAACTAAACATGGAGAAGCAGCGTTCAGTTATTATGCTCCAAATATCTGGAACAAACTCCCAGAAACCTGCAGGTCCTCTGCAACTCTGACTACTTTTAAATCCAGACTAAAGACTTTTCTTTTTGCCGCTGCTTTTAATTGAACTATTCACATCTTAAACGGCACTGTAACTTTTATCCATGTATTTTTTCTTTTAATGTTTATTTTATTATCTTTTCTTTTTAATGACTGATTTTAAATGCCATTTTCTTAATGTCTTTCATTTTTTGTAAAGCACTTTGAATTGCCTTGTGTTGAAAAGTGCTATATAGATAAACTTGCCTTGCCTTGCCTGCCTTCCTTTGATTGTTTACAGTATGTTATTTGGAACATTACCAGCCACACTCAGGGCTGATGACTGTAGAGCTTTAACTCTTAACACCTGCTCTATGCTGTTATGTAAAAGGATATAGGGCTTTTAACATGATTTACCTCCTTTAGGCAGAGAGCACTTATTGGACCCATCCTGATCCACGTGTCTAAAATAATGAAAAAGGCGCTGACAGAAATCTGCAGGGAAGTCGTCCACTTCTAGGTAGGTCTTGAGAAAGAGAGAGAAACCCACTGCATCCATGCACTGTGAAGAGAAGTCAAAACAAATAATGTGTCAGTGTAACATTTATATTAATTGCAATGCTTCATTTTACTGTAGGCCTATATAATCCCCTAATAATTTCCTAGAACATTTTTAATCTGCAACTCATTACAAGACCATGGAGACCAAGTGTAAATGAATTTACCTAAAATAACATTTATTCCATGTAACGAATAGGAAGTGCTCAAAAATGGAGGGCCTCAAAATGTGATATGTAGGTAGTTAAGCAAAAAAATCTACGTATATATAAAATAAAATATCATTGTCCTGAAAATTATTATCCTGGTTTTAAAAGAAGATTTTCTTTTGTAAAAATCCCTGTTTTCTTTATTATAAAAACACCTAAATGTAACCTTTTTTTCAGGAAATGTAGTGCAAAATGTATTTTAAATTTTTTTTTTTGTACCCTGTAAAATAAAGACTTAATACGTGTATCATTGATCTTTGCATGACTCACCTCTCCGAAGCTGTGCTGAGCCAGCCGACCCCCGGCGTGAAACTCCTTGATCACATCCTTCACCCTCAAACTGCTGTCTGCAAAGAGAACAACAGAAAGTGAGTGAATAAACAAAAGAATAAAGATCACACAAAATTCAATTTAATTACACATTTATAATATGAATGTTAAAACAAGGATACATTTGCAAGAGCATCATTATTTGTAGAGAAGGACGTACATTTTATTTTTCTAAGGTCCAGTGTAATTATCCCTTCATAAATTATCGAACAGTGCAAATACCCTCTGCCCCCCCAACGTAACACTAAAAGCCCATTTCAATTATCTAAAAGCCTCTGAGGGTATAGAGAATATTTTTAGCCCCGCTCAACTTGTAGTTTCCTGCTGACTGCTTCTCTCTATCCACTAATAGTAGTTTGAAGTCTGGCGCATGCACTTACAGTTACGAGTTGTTGTTTGTGTATTTGAGTTATTGCTGAATGATCCTCAAAGGATCCCTAAGAAGCAATTTAATGATTAGGAACTTCCCCAGTCATGTATTCAATGATGTTTAGTGACTACTGCTGCTCTCCCTTTTTTGAATATCGATTGATCTCCCAAAGGAGACATTCTCAAGTTTGAAGGAAGCTTAAAACTCATTAAAGTCTCTGATCCATCAAGTCTAAATGTAGAATGTTTATTCATCACACAGGCTCAGGTGTTTCAGCATTTTCTTCTTCTGTGCCGGAGGTATAAGCTAAAACATAAGATTACAAGAAGGTTGTGATTTAAGTGTGTAAGTGTGTATGTTTCCTCATCAAGTATAGTTCATGTCTTAATGTCTTTCTTTTTTTATACAACTAAATAAGTCACTGACCATTGTGTGGTCACTTCCAAACACTCAATGCTAGAAGAAGTATTCAGATCTTTTCAATTATGCTCGTAAAAACAGCAGCCAGGCAGTTTAATTTGTACAAAAACGTGATATTATATAAACTCTTAATAAAGTGAGAAGAGAACAATTCATAAGCGCTATTGTCTTTTTCAAAAATCCAATGAATTTACTTTATTTTTAATGTATTGTCCTGATGCCTACATTTCAACTGAAATTACAATATATTAAAGTATTTTAAAATAATTTGTAATCATGCTTTTTCATCAAACACATATGTAAACTCACCTCTAAATCATAGATCTCACATCTGAATACATGTCCTTCAAATATGTCTTCTTATTGTATTACTTTCTGTTTTACTCTGTAAACCCAATAGTTACAGAAATGAGTGAGGAGGTGAAACTGACCTTCCATGTAATGCTGCAGCTGGATAAAATCCACAGGAGTCAGAGATCCTTCTGCATCACCAGAGGAGGCCATGTACTTGGCTGAGCAAAAAGAAAATAAGAGGCCGTGGGAGGACACCAACACAAAGCTTTGAACACAACAGAGGCCTCCACAACCAAAGGGGTAAACTGTTTCATTTCAAAGGTAGGTCCTCCACTGTTTTGGCAGTGAGTGACGCATATAAACTGGTTTGCATGCATTCCTTGGATTCCAAACAACATATTCAAACACTCGCCTCTTCAAAAACACTGATTAACCAGAGTCTGGTTTCAGATATCTAGACAGTATATTTGATAGCTGAGGAATCTTTATCAACCAGTGCAGTGACAACGAGACCTATCATTCCACATTCAAAGAGTTCAGTCATGCACAGATTAGTTGACACCTTTAGAAATATGTAAATAAATCAGAGGAATTCCAAGGAATGCATGCAAAATAGAAGATTTGACAAGATAAGGATCGGCCCACATGAAGTTACAACGGTAATAACATGCAGGATCAGCACCTGATTGTCAGCACCCAATGAAACAAAACTGCCGCCAACAGAATAGGATATTTAATTGAACAGCAGCTTGTCGAGGCATTGGTTGTGCTGGTAAATGTGTCCAACAATATTCTCTGCATATGTCTCCTATCTCACAAAAAACACTTTGTAATATCATTCTAGCTTAACCAGTAACCTACTGTTAGAGTAAATCAAATACATCTCAACCTTTTAAAAGGGGCATCCATCAAATAGGATTACAATGTGAAGCTATCTGCCTGAGTAACAGCCACTGCTTTTAACTTTGCTCTATTAAGTGCTGCACAGGCGTTCAGACATCCACACAGGAAGAGGGCTAGGCTGAGGGCGAGGCACGTTTATTTACACCAAGTCAATTGAAGGCTCCTTACCTTCCTCTCTCGTCAGACTTCAAATAAAAATATGTCCCAAACTCGGAGCTTCACGTCACGGAACTTTGATGTTTTTGTTGACGACAGTTTGTGCTAGTGAGTAAATGTCTCTGGTGGTATTAGCGGATATAGGAGATTAAGGAATAGGGCAGAGGAGGAGTTTAAATACAGACATAATTACTGTTAGTGCCACCGCCCTGCGCGCGTTAGCAAACACAAGCGAAATAACCATACACAAGCACGCGCACTTTGATTTATTTGACCCTGCCAACATGTCAAATCAATCTGTGAGCTGTTTTTTGCAACCTGATCTCACCAGAATGCGTGACTCCACCACGACTCCTTAACACCACAATGCGTGGTGGAGTCACGAACTTTGTTACATTTGCGTGTCGGCACCACGCAAACAACCCCAATGTAAAGTGAATGAGGCTCCTTTGTCGTGGTGCACACACGCATTTCTACAACGTGCATTGTGTGTAATGCAACTGTTATTTTTATTAAATTAGTTAGTTTTTAAGGAAGGCCAGAGCTTCAGCTGTGTCAAATAGATTGTTCCCTTCAGTTAACGTTATTTAAAAGATAATGATCATGTCCCCTGTATTGTATTACGAGCGTCCATTCCCATTGGATAACGGAGAATTTTACACCCGGAAGTAAGTAGCCTATTCTCCTTACTGTCGATTGGTTTTACAGTGATATCTGCACTACTCATCGACTAAAAAACACCAAATTGTCCTTGTTAATTACACAACATTGACTGGTTTGAATTGTGTACAATGCTTTTGTATTTTCCCCCTTCGATTCGGAGAAACAAATATATTTTCGGAGTTTTTGGACGGCAGAAGACACTACACTACCCAGAATCCTCAGCTATCGTTTGGGACTACACCATGTGCTTAGCTTGACAAACCCCGTGATCAGTCCTCAACCTCTGTGATTGGATGCGCGACGTTTACACAGAGCGTCCAAAAGGACTTTGAAATGGAATGAAACCCATCGACGGCACACTATTCAAAACAGGAATCGAACGTGTCCTACCCCCTCCCCCCCTTAGGTCACAGGCTCCTCCAACAGTGCTACGCAATAAAACAGATACACAGAAAAAATAGTGAAATAGTGCAATAAGGGTCTATATACAAGTGATTGGAATATGATATATTAGATAAATAATTTCTAAGTAGCAGCCAGATGAATGCTATTTCTAAATTCAGGTGTTTAATAATCGTATAGCCTGTGGGATGAAGCTGTCCCTGAGTCTGGTGGTTTTAGTCCGAATGCTGTGGTACCGCCTGCCAGACTGCAGCAGACAGAACCGTTTGTGGCTGGGGTGATGGGGGTCTTTTATAATCCTGAGGGCTTTCTTTAAGGTTAACCTGGTATTTTTAATCCACTACATTTATTTGAGTTACTTTACAGATTTGGATTAATGATGTGAAATATAAACAACCCTTAAATCAGACTTTAGTTACACCTGAATGAAATTCAGTGAAGGTGATTGTCAAGTGCCAACAATCAGGCGAGATATTTGATAGTTGGTTGCTTGAGAAGACTAAATATTTATCTGCAGATCCGTTTAAAGCATGTTCATTACTCGTTATTCTCTAATAGTTCATTAAAGACTGTATATAATTGCTATTTTGCACATCCCTTTCAAGATTTCAAGATTTTCTAAGGTTTATTGACATATCATATACACAACAGTGTAGTTATGCAATGAATGAAAAACTTGGGTCACAGGTTCATCAACAGTGCATTACAAGACATCTATCAATGTGTGTGTATACTTCCACCATTACACTGTCGTATTCTGCACATTTCTTTAATTAAAGCCTTATTAGTTAGCACATCCTCCTATCAGGCACTAAACTGTTTTACTCTAGATATCATTTGAGTATCTTCTTGATATTTTCTATTCTATATTTATATAATTGACCTTCTACTTTCCCACTATTTTGTATGTACTCTTAATATTTGAATGTTTTCATAAAATATAACACATTCAAAAGTGCGTTACAAAAATGAAAGACATTAAGAAAAAGGCATTTTAAACAGTCATTAAAAAGCAACACAATCTTCCTGCATTGCAATTACTCTAAACGTGTAATAACGTGCTTTAACCAGTAGGTGGTTTGGGTTAAAAGGCTGTCAAGTTTACAGTGTTAACAAAATAAAATATACTGCTGTTTCCGGTTTAGTTTACGACGAATATTATTTTGTTATTGTTTTGATATTTGTAACACAAAAGCGATGGAAAAAACCCATAGCAACCAAAAAAAGATGGTCTTAACATGACCCAGTCGTCTAGTAGTTAATAAAAAACAATAATATCAAAACAAAATATTACTACTAACTTTATTGTGAAATTAAAACAGAACGGTAAAAGAATAGTTTCCGGTGTATTCTGATGCCCGATCTCTGTAGATAAAGAAAGAACTAAGACAGATGTGTAATATTTAATGCAGCCAAACCATTTATTACAATGCATTCATGTGATGACTTTCAAAGAGTAAAGCAAGCACTGCTGAATAAAGTATGATTTTCTCTTTTACGAAACCTTTTTTTTTCATATGGAATGCAGTTGGAGGTCAACCAATCACAGAGCTTGAGGACTGATCACGGGGTTCATGGTGTAGTCCCAAACGATAGCTGAGGATTCTGGGTAGTGTAGTGTCTTCTGCCGTCCAAAAACTCCGAAAAAATATTTGTTTCTCCGAATCGAAGGGGGAAAATACAAAAGCATTGCACACAATTCAAACCAATCAATGTTGTGTAATTAACAAGGACAATTTGGTGTTTTTTAGTCGATGAGTAGTGCAGATATCACTATAAAATCAATCGACAGTAAGGAGAATAGGCTACTTACTTCCGGGTGTAAAATTCTCCGTTATCCAATGGGAATGGACGCTCGTAATACAATACAGGGGACATGATCATTATCTTTTAAATAACGTTAACTAAAGGGAACAATCTATTTGACACAGCTGAAGCTCTGGCCTTACTTAAAAACAAACTAATTTAATAAAATTAACAGTTGCATTACACACAATGCACGTTGTAGAAATGCGTGTGTGCACCACGACAAAGGAGCCTCATTCACTTTACATTGGGGTTGTTTGCGTGGTGCCGACTAGTGATGGGAATTCCGATTCCCTTCGGGGACACGAATCTTTTGATTCAGTTCACTTGAAAGATTCGTTCACTGATTCGTTCACCGGTTCGCGAACGACATCTGGTGATTTGCACGTTCGCGAACGATTCGTCTTTGTACTTAGTGAGTCTTCACTACTGCCGAAGTCCGTACAAGAAGTTTGCTGGCGTAACATTTATGATATTAAAACACATTTTACACCTCACCTTGTTGCCCCATGAATTATGCTCTGGGAATAGGCTACATATTATTTAAGAAATATAATTGGCCATTGTTAAATCTCTCATAAATGTGTGCCTGACTATACGATGTATTACAGCAGGCTAGCACGTTATACTTTCAAACCCATGCATGGACTATGTGCTTAAATCCAAAAGCATTAAACTCCATTTGGGCGAGTTCAAAGTGAATACAAAAATATATCCTCTACATCGGTGACGATTTATTCATATTCTATAGTATGTACCCATCTATGTTTACCTTTAGCTAGCGGCTAAGCTAGTGGGACGCTACGGAGCCCAGATATCCGCCCTCTGAAGCTTTTAGGGCCGACAGGGAGAGGAGAATGTCCCGCTAACGCGGTGTGTGTGTTTCACATGAGCGGGACGCTATGGAGCTCAGGTATCCGCCATCTGAAGCTTTTAGGGCCGACAGGGGGAGGAGAATACAACGCTGTGTGTATTTATTGCTAAGCTAGCGGCTAAGCTAGCTGGACGCTACGGAGCCCAGCTATCCGCCCTCTGAAGCTTTTAGTGCCGACAGGGGGAGGAGAATGTCCCGCTAACGCTGTGTGTGTTTTTCACATTAGCGGGACGCTATGGAGCTCAGGTATCCACCATCTGAAGCTTTTAGGGCCGACAGGGGGAGGAGAATACAAAGATGTGTGTATTTATCGCTAAGCTAGCTGGACGCTACGGTTCAGGTATCCTTCCTCTTTATTGCGGACAGGTTGAGGAGGATGTCCCGTGTGTGTGTGTGTGTGTGTGTGTGTGTGTGTGTGTGTGTGTGTGTGTGTGTGTGTCGGAGCTCAGGCTCTGATTACAGTAGCTACACTGTAGGAAACAGTTCTGAACTGTTTCCGCCAGTTCTTTAAGTTCGTCGTTCGCGAACAGCGAACGAATCGTTTTGTGGGAGGAATCAGTTCATCTCGTTCACTTCAAAGATTCGTTCAAAAAGAACGAATCGTTCGCGAACGACCCATCACTAGTGCCGACACGCAAATGTAACAAAGTTCGTGACTCCACCACGCATTGTGGTGTTAAGGAGTCGTGGTGGAGTCACGCATTCTGGTGAGATCAGGTTGGTTTTTTGTAAGGGGGCAGACTCGGCAGAGTGACATGCAATATAGAGATAACATATGCTGAGGCAAGTGAGTGCAGGTTCACCGCAGATAAAATACAACAAACTGAAAGTGGAGGAACAGTTGGCAGGTCAAAGTTTTTTCTGATTTTCAATCACACTGTATGTTACCATGCTCCAAATACACGTGTCCAACTAAAAGAGCAATATAACATGTATATAGAGCAAGGAAGGGTGAACATATAGCCTAACATGTGACAACAGTTTTCACATAACATGTTTGACACATGGGATCTAGAAATCACATGAATGTCATGTAAATTAGTCACATGTCAATTGTATTTAATGTGGACCTTTCTTTAAATAGTATACAAAACAAACAAGCCGTTAAATAACTCTCTGCATATCTGTTTGTTGGGTCTTAGTCTAAATGAACCTTGTATGGGATTGTTTCAAAATTAAAATAGGAACTTTGATACTTAAAGACATCGTCCAGACATGTTTTAGTAACATAAGTTGGACCCAACCCTATTACACATAAGTGAAATCAATCCACCAGTCAACACAGTCCATGCTTCCTGGCCTCCATAATCATCATAATGTCATCCAAAAAGCAGGATATGGAAAATACCCAAACAAATTACACCTCAAACATAAGTAAAGGCAGGGCCGTCCCTCCCTACAGGCCGGTCATGCAGACTGCGTGGGGCCTCACCTTGGGGGAATGATGGAAATAATTTGTTTTTTTATTGTTATACTAATATTATTGTTGTTACTATCATTTACTACTTTAATAATGTTTTCTTTGTTTTCTTTATTTATCGCTGCAGAAAGGATCATGCCAGCCCACATCAAACACCTGATCAAGAAGTTGTGAATCTTCAGGCAGAAAAGATGAAAACACCTGTTCAAAGTTCCAGTTCCCTGTACATGGAACCATGCCTGTATGGGACTCTGTTCCACATGTCTTCAGTCAGTTCTGGACCCATAATGACTCGGACACTATTCCATCAAGGCTTATTAGAGGTAAGAGTGGTATAGAAGAGGAGTGGAGTTATCTTTGTATTTAGGCTGCAAGTCGACAAAGGTGATCAAATGCTGATGCTAATAATGATCCGATTAATTTGATATTGATTGTCTGCCAATACAGAATCCTGATCAGATTCTTCTATTTCCCAGATAATACAACTGCACCGTGTAGTGTACACTAGCTCTATTGGTTTTTGCCATTGGAAATAACCATAAGTAATTGTTGACTGTAACGTCTATGCCAACCAACTGTAATTTGTAATGTATTTTACCATATACTTTAACAGTCAAGTTCTGGCAACCACAGCAGCCCAAATGTTAACATAAATGAAACAAATGAAACATTATGGACATGAACAAGGAAAAACCCAAAAACACTTTCTTTGTTGCCTTTTTCTTATCATACATAGTGTTACTGTTTTTGTTACCATTTAAATATTGAATTATATTTATTACTTTTATTTTAAATCAAATGCACCTGTTTTAGATAGTATATTTATTTTTGATGTAGCCTATAGTTTGATTTGCAGGTTGGTTGTCATTTGTATCATTATTGTATTGTTCCGGTGTATTTTATTATATTAACTAGATATGTATTGCTATTTATTAAATTAAAATACTGTTATGAACACTTTACAATCTCTTTATTTTTGGTAGATACCAGAATACATGACACAATGAATCTTTGTAATATATTTATGTTCTCTGGTTTAAATAATCATACCAGTATTTAAACAATGGTCATCTGGAATCCTGGGAAGCTTCCAGCATGGTATATTTTTAATACTATTATTAAACATACGCTGGTGATAGATGGATACTAGTGACCACCAGAGTATGCTGATATGCTGTTTTTTTTAGCTGGCCAGGATGACTGGTTTAGCTGGTGGCCACCCTGGCCAGCTAAAGTGTCCAAAACCCCTCTAAACCAGCCAACCATCCAGCCTAATATCTACTAGCTGCTCAGCTAGTAGCGTCTTGCATCGGCGAAACTGTGGCGCCCCATCCTGCTTCCCGCATCCATCAATATACATTTAGGTGAAGACTAGATTAGTCATTTTCCCACAGTCAGTAGGTGGCGATAACGGGCTCAAATTGACAGTTGACAGCCGCATTTAATAAGTAGAAGAATAAGAAGCCCTTTACGCAGGTGTTTACGTTTTCCTACTTCCGTAGCTGCCTAAAAGCGAAATGACGTTTCTAATCTAACGTTAAATCAAACAAATTGAGTGGAAACCCTCGGTCATGTTTCTCCTTTTTAACTAATCGTTAAGTTTCAGATATGCCTGACAGATAAATATTACTGAGGTCGTTTGCTGCCCACTATTGGCGCTGTATCGCGAGTTTTCCTCATCTTCCATCGCAGCAAAGCTAAAGCTAAAGCTAGCGCTGTGTTAGCTGCGGGGCAGTGGACATAATTTGAATAATCATCGCCTGATCCGCATTTTATTCAGTGAAAATTTAGATATCACATAAGGCAGTCATGGCCACTAGGCGTCTGACCGATGCCTTCTTGTTAATGCGGAACAATGCGATCCAAAACCGGCAGATATTGGCTGAGCAAGTGAGTACATACGACCCCCGTCTGAGTACACGTAGCAATGCTGCGGTGAGTTGTCTGCATCGTTTTGACATTTTACTTTGTGTGTTGTGTGCATTTAGCCAGTCACTGAGCTGTCTTAGCTAGATACAGTATATATAATAGTACTATAAGTATAGTAGTAGTTAGTGGTATAGTTGTATTTCACACATAGGGCTAATTGTTTCATGTGACTCAGTGATGGAGGAGGATGGAGTGCAAGGATATATTTTTCAGCTCGTAATAGCTAAATGCTTTAAGTAAACATTGGAGAAAATCTATATATTAGTCAGCAATTGCTAATTTCAAAGATAAAATACGTTGGCAGCATATGTTGGGTGTGTTTTTGTAAAAGATAATGCATGTTTTTGATGTCCACATTATGCTCCTCTAGCAATACGTTTGTTGTGGCCACTGTATAAAGTCAAAATGCTGTTAAAATATCCTGAAATATTGAAACTAATATTTATGAAGGTGGTTTATTGAAATCTATTGAAGCTATTATTTAAAAAAAAAAAAAATGAATTTAACCATGACAATGTTAAAGTTAACTGTATTTATTGTAGATCACATCTGGCCAGACACCATTGTTGCTGTGTATCTCTGTGTCTTTATGTGTATCCTTATCTCACTCGGTTTTAATTTCAATTTAATTCAAATATCTTAGAGAAAATACCACAACATAGCTGCCCACTGCTCCTAGTACTGGACTCCTGGTACTAGGATGGGTTAAAAGCAGAGAACACATTTCACTGTGTGCTGTGTGCTCTGCATGTGAGACCATTAAAGACGGTTTCATCCCTCCCAATATTATTATTTTATTATTACATGACATACATAGGTTTCTAATATACAGGTCCTATGTTATACTGATGAAGACCATTATTTCCTTATTAAACAATCCAATACCAAACATGACTGTGTAGGACAGATGTATATTATGCTGATGTCCCGTTACATCCTCTCTCTCTCTCTCTCTCTCTCTCTCTCTCTCTCTCTCTCTCTCTCTCTCTCTCTCTCTCTCTCTCTCTCTCTCTCTCTCTCTCTCTCTCTCTCTCTCTCTCTCTCTCTCTCTCTCTCAGTTTGTTGTCTCTTTTTGTTAAAGGGGAATTTTATTTTACATACCACACTGATGGGAAATGTGATGTTGGGTCTCAGCAAATGTATCACATATGTTAAGCTTGAGCAGTTCACAGCTCTCCTGTGTTTGCGCTGAAGTTCACCTCACCTCTCTAGTAGAGGCCAGGTGCAGGGCACAGTGAGCAGGTGCAGGGTGTGTGCAACCATTCACACCCAATTGTGAAGATTGTAACCAGTTAACTGCTTGCTGAATGAATGATTTACTTCTGCCAACTTGTACTCTAGGCCTGGGTATGTTGTAACTTGTTTTATTTAAGGAAGTAAAACATTTGATTCTTGATAGAAGTTAAAAGGTACAACGTTTCACAGGAAATGCCTTTATTTTGAAGTGCAAGTATGTGTCCTCCTCTGACACCTTCCTGTTATGAAAATTGAATACGAGCTTGTCGAGTGCATTTTCTCTGTCTTCAACCGTTCTTGTTGGAAACTGTTTAATGAATATCAAGTAAAAGTTCAGTTTGGATAAGACTGCGCTTGGTTCTTCATTCGAAGCTTCTATTACACAACAGGGTATCAGTTTACAAAACACGATACCAGTATTACACAAGAGCGTGCTTAATTTGCGAAGTACTTCATTTGATACCTATTTTTGTAGCCCTTTCACATACAGTATATCATGATGGAAACTCAGTATGACTGTGGTTGTGCTTGACTTTACCACCACAGTCTTGTATCTGCTGCGGTAGCGGTCCAATCACTTGTTGCAATAAATCTAATAATTCTTGCAGTGATTGGCTGCGAGGAGAACCTTACAAAGAACCTTTGTTCGGCATGAGTACAAAAAGGATCAAATTTATAATAAGTTATATCAACGTATATACAACTTGTTACTGGTTTAATTCTGCCGTCATCTTAAAAGTATCAAGTTCCAATACCCAGCCCTGTTGTACATCCAGAGGCACTGAACACATCGCTGTGTTTTTGCATATTGCATATTGCATATTTGGATATCGCTATGCAAAAATGTGCTTCTGAATTAAAGGTTATAATATACCCACAGACTTCTCCTAACCTGAGGTGAGGCCATTTAGGACCAAATATGTCATGCTCAATGGTGCAACTGCTGTTTTTGCCATATTCACTTCTCATAAAGTTTAATAATACACAATTCTAAAAGCTGTGGTGAGAAATAGTGAAAGGGCCATGAATAAAACACCTGTATTCAGATGGTCTCCTCTGGTGTAAAGACTCACTCACTCTTTAATTAGACCTCCATTGACCCTTCACAGAACTAAGGGGCGGAAAGTTTCCATGGGAAGTTAAGCTGGGGAATTTTGGAAATATTCGATGCAAAATTAATTTTAATTATTTTATTGAACAATTATTTGTTTCATTGAAGAACGAAAACAGGAATGTTGAGTTAAATGTTACCCCACTCATTAAAAAATGAACAAAAATGCACCCCCATCCAAAAATCCCCTCAAAGTCCCATTCAAAATGTTAAATGAAAAGAGCCCTTCTCCCTCCAAAAAGTGCCATTAAACATGCAAATCTTCCTTCAAGCAATCCTCTCCATTTTTGCTAAACCCTTTCAGTCAACGGGCTCTTCCCGGGCCTCATCAACATCCAACTCTGAGTCTTCCTCTTCAGTGTCACTGTCCAGCCTTGTTGAGGATGGCTCTGTGTCAGGCTCAAAGAGCCTTAGGTTTGCCCGAATGCCAACCAGTTTTTCCACTCTCACATTTGTGAGCCTGTTGCGAACCTTTGTGTGGTCCCAATAGCCATGCAGTAAGCAGTGTGCTATGGCATGGATATTCAAGTGTACTTGAATGTTTTAGTCAAGATTATGCTCAAATATACTTTCCTAAATTTAAGTTCCCTATGAAGAGCCAACCTTCAATTTTGAAAATTCCCAGTTTATTCCCATAAATTCCCCGTTTATTCCCATAAATTCCCAGTTTATTCCCATGGAAAGTTTCCATCTTTGAAAATTCCCGGAATTGTGCAACCCTACACAGAACACACATTACACTGTTCCAACCACACTATGTGTCATGTAACATAACGTTTGTGTCTTACTATAGTATTTGTCTTCCAGTGTCTGTTTTGTCCCAATGTCCCTGTATCAGAGTTCATTCATAGGTGCTGTAAAGCTGTGTTCTATCTGCACTTTCCAACCAAGGTCACAGATTAGATTTACATTAGCCAGTATTGAGATTATGATTCATTCTTTTTACAGTAGTGCAGTTATAACATTTATTCACAAAGACTGAAATATATTTGCAGTGACTAAAAGGCACTGAATCAACTAAAACAACAGTGTTTGCCATTAGAAGACACACACTCAACTTGTTAAAGCTGTTTTAAAATAACTGACTTTGCCAGAAGGCACAAGAGGCTCTAATAAAGCTAGAAATCTAGGTGTAGTGATGGACTCAGACCTGCATTTCAACAGTTATTAAATCTGCATACTATCACCCGAAGGACTTCGAAAAGCTTTTCCATGCTTTCATCTTCAGTAGACTCGACTACTGCAATAGTGTATTCAGAGGGCTGACAAAAAAATCCATCAGAAAGCTGCAGCTGATTCAGAACGCCGCTGCTCGAGTCCTCCTCCTTATTATCTTTGCCTTTTTAAAAGCCTGTTGTAAAATGCCATTATATAATGTGTTTTTACTGTATTTATTCTTGAATTTATTTTATTTTGTAAAGCACTTTGAATTGTTGCGTACTGAAAGGTGCTATATAAATAAACTTGCCTTGTCAGTTCAAACAAGACAAGACACAAGAGAGACATATTTATCCAAAATAAGGCCCAGTCTGTTTCATATTCTATTACATATTTAAGTCCTGCTCTTGTTTGCTTTATGTTTCTTACACCTAATGGTTTGTTTAAAGTGGAATCATTTGCACATATTTTCTAGATAAATGTGATGTAGCCCATCTTTGCATTCACTCTAGATTTACACTTTTGCACATACACACATGTAAACTCAGGACAAATGATTCTCAATTCAACTGCCAGACATTATGCACCTCTGCTGTACAGCAATTATAATGTTATACTTCAAATGTATTAGTTATATACAGTAGGGGAGTGGATGCAAAATAACTTTTCTGGTATTAACTGCTGATTTTTCTGGGGCTAACTTTCTGTTACTTCTGTCCTTCTCTCCTTTTCCTTGTTTTCTATTGGATGGGACCATCTGCTATCTGCCAATCATATTAGGAGCTCGATGAGGTACTGTTCTTTCCCTTTAATTATTTACACCAAAACATGTTGATGCATCATCATATTGACTTATTTTAGAAAACGTTTTTAATGGAATCATTTATAATTTGTGTTTTCAAGTTGGCTGACGACCGAATGGCCCTGGTGTCAGGGATTAGTCTGGATCCTGAAGCAGCCATTGGCGTCACAAAGAGGCTGCCTCCCAAATGGACGGAGGGGATTGAGGAGGTGAAATACTTAAGATTAAAGCAGAAATATATAGACGTATCTGTTAAAGGTTGACATATAAATACAGTATCCCTCTTTGTAAGAACAAATACTCAAAAATGCATCTGTTCCTGTATATTAAAACAGGTTAAGTAATGAGTATGAGTAATGTCACATGGCTTTCAACCGCTGTGTATTCCCTTTCAGATCCAGTATGAAATCACTCGGGTTCGGCAGAAGATGAAGGATCTGGCTTTACTTCATGACAAGCATATGAATCGACCTACACTTGATGACAGTAGTGAGGAAGAGCATGCCATAGAAATCACTACTCAGGAGATAACACAGGTACAGACATTTACCAGAAACAGAGATAATGCTTTTAGAAATAATAATACAATTGCTATCTTTCCAATGCTTTTAGGATTTGGAAAATATATATTTTCGAAAACAGAATATGGGCACTAGTTTGGGGGAAAAAAATATTTTCCATCCTCCTTTTTCATACTTATCCAGACCTGGAACACGTTTTAGCTTGAGCCCAAAGTCATATAAGCATAATACAGTCTGTGGTGTTGATTTCATGTTAAGTGTTTGAAAGGAAACCAGTAGCTGTTCACTCACTATCTTTGTGTTGATTGCAGATGTTTCACCGGTGCCAGCGAGCTGTGACGGGACTGCAGACTCGCTGTGGCCACTGTACCGAGCAGGAGGAGAGGCTGCTGAGAAACGTGGTGTCCTCGCTGGCTCAAAGCCTGCAGGAGCTCTCCACCAACTTCAGGCACACGCAGTCCGGCTACTTAAAACGTAAGGACTGCATGGAAGCTATGATTGCATTACATATCATTAAGCTGACGCTTTTATTCAAAGCGACATACAATAAGTGCAAAAACCATAAAGAATCCAACTCCGAACAACAAGGGAAGTGCAGATATATTCACTTCAAGCAAGATCATACCATAGTTAGTGCTGATGAATTAGTTACAAGGCCTACATGAAGTAGTAAGTATTAAAAGTACTTTATTTTTTCTGCAAGAACTTAATGGCCAAGGTACAATCTAAATAGATGCTTTTTCAGTTTGCGACGGAGATATGCAGAGTTTCTGCTGTCTGATTGGTGTTTCTGAATTCTCATCCTGCCTCTCAGATATTTGTAACAATTAACAAGATTATAGCTCATGTTTTTATCTTCAAGTTGATCGTTTGGGTTGATTATTGGTTTATAATTCAGGTATGAAGAATCGTGAGGAGAGATCAAAGCACTTTTTTGACTCTGGACCCCTAATGGAAGAGGATGAAGATTTAGCTGTATATGACAAGGTGACTATCCAATAACATGTATTTACTCATTCAAGTAAACCCAATTTAAGAGTTTCATAGAGAACAATTAAAGGGGATACTTTATATTATAAACATGAAACAGACAAGATAAGAAAAAAAAACATCCATTAAAAGCCTTAATACCCATTGAGTTATTAATGCAGGTCTACTGTGTCATGTTATCACTTTCCATATGGGTGGAACAAAATATGTAATGCTTGTTTTTCTTTCTTTTTCAGTTAAATTAAAATAATGTGTGTTATTTAAGAGGAAGATTACATGTCTAATTGTGTTACATAAAATCACCTACTTCTATTAATTCTTTCAATCAGGGGTTCACAGACGACCAGCTGATGCTGGTGGAACAGAACACAGTTATGGTGGAGGAACGAGAGAGGGAGATCCGACAGATAGTGCAGTCCATCTCAGATCTGAATGAGATATTCCGGGACTTGGCTGGAATGGTGGTGGAACAGGTATTTTAAGAAGTCCTGACACAGTAACACACAGAAATAATAAATAGGCTTTATAAGTATTATGGCATGAGGTTGTCCGTGAGTTGCCCTAATGACTTCCACAATTAAAGTATTTTGATGTTTTATATGTGTAACAACAGAGCTTGAAGGACAATTACTGAACTACTGAAGTCGCTGCCTATCACTAAATACTACATTACCTTTGTGTAAAATAACTCAAATGATTTTCCTCTGCTAACAATACTCTTATTTTCCCTATAGGGCACCGTTCTCGACAGAATTGACTTCAATGTGGAGCAGGCTTGTGTGAAAACAGAAGAGGGAGTGAAACAGTTACAAAAGGTAACTGAAAAGGGCTCATGTCCTGATACACATTTTCACTTTTTTAGCTAGGTGATAGTCACCATTCTTTTTTAATCTTTTGTCACACTTGTACAGATGCTAATAATTTTTCCAACTTCAGGGGAAAACAAAAGACAAAAGACAGCGTTATGATTTTAATTTACCATGAATTACAAACCTTTTAAACAATCATCTCTGTTTTGATCTCAATTCACTGCATGATGGAAAGAAGCTCAATGATTTGCCTTTCATTCATTCATTAGATGAAAAGACAGCAAAATACAGTGCTTGACATTTTTTGTTTTAATTTCCTTTGCAGGCGGAACAGTATCAGAAGAAAAACCGAAAGATGCTGGTCATTTTGATCCTCTTCGTCATAGTCATGGTTCTAATTGTTATACTTTTTGGAACAAAGTTTTAATTGTCCATTCCTCTGGCTTTTGTTTTCTGTGTGGGTGTTTGTTGTGCATCTGTGTGGACTTGGACTTGCTCTCAGTTCTGCTCAAAACAAAGCTGACTGCCTTTCATACCCAGCAGGAAACGTCAAGAAGATTTCCTCGTCCCCTTAACAGGTGCACTTTGGGCTGTGTGGAGATAATAGGTTGATTTTAATGAAAGACACAATCAATCTGTCTGAGCCCTGGCTATTTTATCAAGTGTCTCGCACCCAAATCACCAAGACTCTGTGACAGAAGTTTGTTGAGCCTGACTATGTTGACAAATGTGTCTTAACAAATCAAAAAGAACGTTGGTGTTTTAAGACCAATGTTTAAATCCTAAAGCAGAGTGTTATAATTTCTGTCCAGTTTAATCTAAAGTCATTTTGTTTCTGTGAGGAACGTTTGACAAGTAAGAATGTTTGTGAAACAGAAATATGCAGTTAGTTTCATTTCACTGCAAATCCATGTTCATTCCGATAGTACATTTATGTCCTGGCTCAGTATTGTTCCTTGAAAGAGTATTTAGTATTTGGATGATAGCAGATTTAATTAGAATAGTCTTCTTCTTTTTTTGGTTTAAGGACCATCTATTTTTGTATCCCTTTACTCCACAATTTAAAAATAATACTAAGATTATTGTACTTTTGAAATCATTACATATGCTGCACTTTTGAATGAGTGAAGGAGGTTATGCTTGCAGTTTGTTTGTTTGATAGTAAGCAGGATAACGAAAAGACTACTGGCCCGAATTTCATGAAACTTGGTGGAAAGGTGTAGCATGGGCTAAGGAACATTACATTTTGGATCATATCCAAATCACAAAGCGGATACATTATTTGTCCTTTCATTACCGTTGCGTTATTTGGCCTGTGCCCTCCCAGTAGTTTGTTTTAAAGGTCCTTGCTTAAAGTGCTACCTTTTTAAAACCCTTGCAGTTTGCACATATTGAGGCCTGAGGGGAGAAGGGTGGTTTTGTCATGGATGTAATGCTACTGACGTCAGTATGATGAAAATAATTATTTATTTTTTAATAACTTCAATAATCAAGAGGTTAAGAGGTGTTCTGTCTGTTGCAGAATGACTGTATATATCTGTAGTCTAAATGAAACGGTTGTTATTGTTCACTCCATTGAGAAAACGGTGATGTAGACCAACACAAGCAGACGAATGAAGACACTTGTGATTTTCTTTTCAGGTCGAACACTTTACATTTCAGTTGGCTGCGTTTGAATTTCTTTACATGTTCTTGTGTTCTGTAAGACGGATGCGCTGATTTATGAAGAGCTTTATTTAACATATCTGTGCTCAAATCTACACTTTATACACCTGTCAAATCATCTGTCATTGATGTAAAGTTATGTGTGAACAATTGTTATGTCTTAGTGGTACTCTACTTAAGTTTTGTTTTCCAACAAACAGGTGAGGAGACTGCAACGATTTTTAAAATAAACCTGGAACATAAATGTGTTGTGTGTTTTGAACGGCAGCCTTGATGCAAAGATACCACTTACATAATTGGGTGATCTAATGACTTAATTATATTAACTATTTACTTGTAAATTATTACTGATAAATCATTGAAATCGCTTTTAATTTGGGGATTTGCTGCTCTTCTCTGTTTTATAGCATCATAAATGAAATGCTGTACAATAAAATATAGAATCAACTTCAATGAACGATAATATAAAACATAATTTACAGTGAAATAGTATTATAGTAGCATAACAGAATAATACAAATTATATAATATGATACAGTAGTGGTACACTTTACTATTACAGTGAAGGCTACTACATAAGTAGGCTACAAGTAAGTATATTAAAATATAACGGCAAAGTTTTTCATGTTTATATTTTTTAATGGTTACATAATTATTCAAGACTGTTCATTGTGTGGCGCAAAGTGTTTCAGAATTCATTTCTTGTCACGTCCTGTAACCCGGAAGCTAAGTATGTAAAAGCCTTGTATATTCCCAACCCTGACAATACTGAGTAGCAGACTTTACACCAAGTGAGCGACTGTATGTAGCTACCAACCATGACTTGTGTAGGATAAGTTGACGACCCGTTCCCGGTTAAAGACAGTCTGTTTGCGGAGACATTTTCTCAGGACACCGTGTACACTTTGTACGGCCAGCAGCTGAACATCAGACAGGTGTTCGGGGCCAGTCTCGGCGTGGCTTCCCGGGTCTGGGAATCTGCAAGAAAAGACAGCTTGGTTTATAATGGCGTTATAAAAACATATCAGCTATACCAGGTTAAGCATTATCTAACGATGTGGGGTGTATTCTGGTGTGCATAATGTTACACCTGTGTGGTTACCAGGGCCGGCCCTAGACTTTTGGGGGCCCTAAGCGAGCTTTGGCTTAGGGGCCCCCCTCACTCTAGCGCGTTCTCACTACACACAACACGGAACCAACTTTTGTCTTATGATGTTAGCATAAGCACATCAATTGTATAAATAAGCATGTAAACACCATGGACCTAACCTCCTCTAGGGGGGTCGGGACATGCTCCCCCAGGAAGATTTTTTTTTTAATATTGAAGTTAAAGCATCAATCTCGTGCACTTTGAGAGCAAAATTAAGAGATCTATGGATACATCTCTCAACACCCATATGAAACAGAACTGTAAACAGATTTTCCTTTATGGATATTTTAGAAATCACTGCCCTTTCAAACGGTATTCTTGTTTTACTGTCATATAGTATTTCATAACTGTTTTTCATGTATTCTCTCTGGCTGTCCATCTCATAATTTTCACATATAAACTAGCTGTCAATAGGAATATCATTCAGAAGAATTATAATTTCATGCAAAAATCTGTCACAAAAAGAGGTTGCACATTTAAATTCAGGTGTTGTTATGGCAACGTCAGTGGTCAAACAGCCACATTTACTGCTGCAAATACGTTCAAACTGTCGACACGTAAAGCAGTGGCAACTATGCCGCCATTTCAGCTGACTTTTTCTCAGAAATACTGTCACATAACATCCATATATTTCAGTACTAGGTTGATGCTTAGCTAAGCTAACTATGAAACACTTAAACTGACAGGACTCAGGATCAACTGTGTACTGTAAGGTAGCTTCTAGCTTCATGTCGAACAGTAAGTCAACATTTTCTTTGAGCTTTCTTTGAAATCACCAGGGGCCTCATTTATAACGCTGTGCGTAGGATTCACATGGGAAGGTTGCTTACGTAGTAGAAATCCAAAAAATAGGTACAGACATTTTCCGACATTTTCCGATTCACAAAACATTGCGCAACGGCAAGGGAAGTGTGTACGGCACGTCCTACGCCTGTTTCCCTTTATAAATCACAATCGACTCGAAATGCGGCGCTGCTTCACGTAACGCCCATATTTACCTATAAATAGTCAAATAAACGCCCATTCATTCATTCATTTTGACTGACTGCATTAAGAAGATCGCAGGAAATGACGACAGAACAGCTAAAAAAGACATCTCACACCGTGTCAGATTTTGGTTATTTTGGGGAGGTCGAGATAAATCATATTGTTTGGTGGATGCCGTTTGAACCAGAGTAGCAGCATGGAGGTCGGATCGTCACCAAAATAAATAAATAAGTGGTCCGAAAAAGGTTAATGACAACAAAAATACACATAACCTTCCTCAGGCAGTGTGTTTGTACCGGGGACAGGAGACACCCCCTTGATAAGACACTCTAAGAAATGATCGGGGAATCCCTCCGGAGTGGAGTCATGACGACTGGATCTGAATTGTTTTTTTGTATTTGGTGGTTTGTGTTCCAGCTTTCGATCAGCAACTATATATCCATAATCCACCAGTTAAAGGAAATACAACTAATGTGCTGTGTTATATTAGCTGTACAAGTTACCACATATGGTGTTCTTAGTTTCCATACCTCCTGTGTTTTACGAGCGACTTATCAAGTCTTGGCAAACGGCATAAAACACGATTAAACGTGATAGTATAAAACCATGCTCGTATCTACAACCTATAGAAATGCAAAACGGCGTCAGTTGAGACGTAATTCTGTCCTCCTGCTTACCGCATCATTTATGAGAAAACATTTCATAACATTAACACAACATATTCGAGGTGGTTTTAAATAACATATCCGCATTTATTTATTTCTCCAAGTTATGTTTTTGTGTGCACCGAGCAGTCTCAAACAGGCGTTTGTTTAATCATTTTAAAATTGGCTTTAATCAATGTTTGAAAATGAATTCTTCATATATGATAAATGAGAGGTAACATTTTATTTATGGTATTATTTCCACATATTTCTCTCCAATCTTCCTTCTGCCAACGGTGTCGCAGTTTCTCGTCTCTCCCGTTTTTGTGCTTAGTGCGTACGCATGGGTTAGTTTTTGCGTGGAGGACCGCACATTTCCCCGTCAAGTTAGTATTTTATAAATCGCAAACATTCCGTAGAAACTGGCGTACGCCATTTTTTTAACGTATATCCCTTTATAAATGAGGCCCCAGGTAACGCTAAAAAACATTACATTTAGATTGTATGACAAAGTGTTTATTTAAAATATCTGGCTAGCTATAGCCAGATATAGCTAACGGTTTAGCTTACCCGCGCGATTCAAAGTAACGTCAACGTAGCTGTAATTTATGCTTTGCTTACATGTTTGCATAACTTGGAAGTTTACTGACATTTACATACCTTGTTTACCTGGCTCAAGTGGTGGCTCTGGGGTTGTTGTGTGAGCCACCACTTGAGAATCTTCGTCTTTTTTAAGAAAAAACGTTCTTATGTCCATCTTCAAAAACTCTGAGTCCGACTGACAGTTTATTTTAAACATTGTCACAGCTCACAGGATAGGTACCTGTCAGCCAATAAGACAGATGTTTATTTCCATTCAACTCTCTGGTTGGTCTGGTGCCTTGCCTCTGTTGCATTCACTGAACACAGGAAATTACAATCCTGCCATCCTCTGATGATGAGGTTCAGATAAAACACAGTTAATGTATTATATGATTGACTCAATAATATAATACATGGCTTTGAGAGTAGGCAATCTAGGCATATTAACAAAATTAATGAAACATATTTATCAAGGCGACGGTGTACTGAGATAAAAAAATAAAATAAAAATTGCTAGGGGGCCCTTAGTGGCTGGGGGGCCCTAAGCGGCCGCTTATGTCGCTTAATAGGTCGGTCCGGCTCTGGTGGTTACTTGGAGGAGCAGTCTGTGAAGTTGAGAGAGCAGTGCATCATAGAGCTGGGAGCAGCGACCGGGGTGGTGGGCATCCTGGCAGCACGCCTCGGTTTGTTGTTACCTTTCATTTCTATTTTATTTGTTTTTTGAATAAATATTATGAGTGCATTTCACGCTCCTGAAAATTACCCGGTGGCTTGTTTTCAGCTACAGTATGTTTGCTTGGTCTCTCTATTTAGCTCACTCAAGCCTAGCCTCAGTTTTCCACCAGAGGCGCTGCTGACCTGCTGCAGGTACTACAGCAGGTGCTGCTGTCACTTAACCAGCACTGTTAAACATCCTGGGAATGTCTAAGTACCTGAATATATATATATTTTTTTTATTTGCTGCATCTTTCTGTAAATCAAAACATATAAACATTGGACAATGAGAACAATAATAATATATCTACACCATGATAATAATAAATCCATATCATGTTGTAGCAATATTGCTTCTTCAATATTCTGTCAAATGTTCCTCTTTATTACTTTTTCAATATCATTGCCACCATTACTCTCTATCATGCGCATTATACGTTACTTTTTTAGTTTACTAAATGCATCTTACTTTTTTGTTAGTCTGTTTAGTACTGGTGTAAGTGCTTTTTATCTTAATTTTCTACTTTTTTTTTTTTACTTACCCAAACTTTTACTTAAACTCTCTTTATCTAGTGTTATAACCGATACACTTTGCTTTTATGACTGTTAATTACTGTAAACTTGTTTGTAATCTCTGGCACAATCATTCCCTTTCAGATTAATATTATTACATTACATTACATTACATTGCATTTAGCTGACGCTTATCCAAAGCGACTTACAATAAGTACATTCGACCAGGAAGACACAACCTTGAAGAAAACAGAATCATATAAGAACATCAGGTTTCAAAGAGCCAATCGTTTCAAGTGCTACTCAACTGGCTTTAGATAAGCCAGTCCTTTATTAGTATATAAGTGCTTTGTTAATAGTTCTATCGCTCGAGGTGGAGTCGAAAGAGATGAGTTTTCAGTCTGCGCCGGAAGGTGTGTAAGCTTTCTGCGGTCCTGATTTCAATGGGGAGCTCATTCCACCATTTTGGAGCCAGGATAGCAAACCCACGTGTTTTTGCTGATGGGAACTTGGATCCCCCTCGCAGCGAGGGTGCAGCGAGCCGTTTGGCTGATGCAGAGCGTAGAGCACGTGCTGGGGTGTACGGTTTAACCATGTCCTGGATGTAGGAACGGCCAGACCCATTCGCAGCATGGTACGCAAGTACCAGTGTCTTGAAGTGGATTCTAGCAGTTACCGGAAGCCAGTGGAGGGAGCGGAGGAGCGGCGTGGTGTGGGAAAATGTTGGAAGGTTGAAGACCAGACGAGCCGCTGCATTCTGAATGAGCTGCAGAGGTCGGATGGCACATGCAGGTAGACCAGCCAGGAGGGAGTTGCAGTAGTCTAGGCGTGAGGTGACGAGAGCCTGGACCAGAAGCTGGGTCGCTTTCTGGGTCAGCTGGGGGCGTATCTTCCTGATGTTGAAAAGCGTGTATCTGCAGCAGCGGGTTGTAGCAGCGATGTTTGCAGTGAAGGACAGGTTGTTATCTAGGATCACACCCAGATTCCTTGCAGTCTGGGTCGGGGAAACAACAGAGGGGCCGATGTTGATAGTTAGGTCAAGAGAGGGACAATCTTTTCCCGGAAGGAAAAGCACTTGAGTTTTGTCAAGGTTGAGCTTGAGATGATGAGCGGACATCCACTGAGAGATGTCAGCTAGACAAGCAGAGATACGTGCGACGACCTGGGTCTCTGAGCGGGGAAAGGACAGAATTAATTGGGTGTCGTCAGCGTAGCAGTGGTATGAAAAACCATGCGGGCTAATGACAGATCCGAGCGAGTTTGTGTACAGGGAGAAGAGGAGAGGACCAAGAACAGAGCCCTGAGGCTCTGTTCATTATATCATTATATCATTATATCAGTGGCATAAGATAGTTTTAAAATCACAATAATATTGTTAATCACAGTTATTTCAACAAAAACAAAATATTGCCTGACACAAGTAGTTATTGTGACAAGCCTATTGACAACACATAGGACTCACATGGTTCTGATTGTTTCCAGGTGCAGTGTTGACCTTCACAGACCTTCCTACGGTTCTCCCACAGCTTCAGGCCAACGTCTCTGCTAACAGGCCGTCCAGTGGTTGGCCCACATCCCTTCCCAATGCCCTTCCTCTGCCCTGGGGTGAGGACCACATGGACTTCTCTTCTAACTGGGATCTTGTGCTCTGTGCAGATATTATGTACCTCCCAGAGACCTTCCCCCTGCTAAAGGAGACACTAGCTCATCTGTGCAAGAACGGAGCCGTGGCATATCTTTCGTCCAAAATGCGAGAAGAGCATGAGACTCCAGGTTTCTTTGAAGAATATCTCCCAAGAATATGTAATGTGGAGCTTGTGCAGCATGATGACGATCAAAACATTAACATCTACAAGGCATCTCTGAAGAAAGACCAGTGACAGCAGGGACCACCTGCAAGACTTGGCTGTGTTACTGTAATCAACATTTGTGCCTTTAGTAAAAATGTATTTTTAAAGAAGTGTTATACAAAATGAACATCTATCATCTTGGATTATCTAATGTCAGTCTTCAACCCAAAATAGGTAGAACGCATTTAAAGAAAATGTTACTTTCAGCTGCAACTTGTCACAACTACATCTTGTTACAATGATCTGGATATACAATCTGTAGCAACTTGTTTTTACCGTAACGGAATCCACTTCAGGCTCATAATCACCTGTCAGGTTTTTCTTATGAGTTTATATTTTTTCATTATAACTTAATGTCGTCATTATCATGCACAATGTATTTTATTGTAACTCACAATTATCTTGATTTACTCGGTCATTAAAGACACATTGCTTTTGAGTTTTTAAAATGTTTTGTGTTGGCACTTTTAGCAGTACAAGCCAAAATATATCTTATTCCATTATAATGGAGAGAAGGCAGACATTTCAACAGCATATATTGCCAACAATCTCACAAACAAACCATCTAGATTTAAAGTAACACTACAGATAAATGCAAACATTTTAATTTCAGATTTGTGGGTGAACTGTCCCTTTAAAGGCCCTGAAAACCTAATGTTCTCCATTAGCTGCTCACTGAGTGACCGGGTCCATGAACTCTACATATTCTACCAAAGTTATAAAAGATTTATGTACTTTTAGAAAATATTTCTGTATTTTTGTATCTTCTAGCATCACATCCTGCATGCATCAGGGTTAAAACACTTTTGAATGACATGCTTGGATTATTTGTAACTAGTTGCTGAGCCACTTACTATCAGATATCAAACCACACTCGCACAATCCGACACAGTCATTGATTTGTGTTGTTGTTGCTCATATACAGTAGTAATGAATATTTAATGTTATAATAAAATACATTTCAGGGGCTTTAGATCGAAAATCAACACCCATCCTCACCAAACATCTTCATTATCATGATCAAGCATTGTAGTTCAGAAAGATACAAAACGTTTCTTATTAATGAAACTTAAACTGTGATTACTACTGCAGGTTTACGTCAGCTCAGTCTTGACATTAATTCGAAACCTGGGTCTAATATATAAAAAATAACATTCTCAAACTTAAAACCTAAAACAAAGTTCATCCCCACCCAACTATTCTGTCAACATCAACAGATTGCCCTCCCTGCAGCCTGCTGTCTGTACGTACTTCATCCCCTCTCTCCTGCTCTCTGCTGATGTACAGCATTTCTGTTCACAGAAGGAAAGCCTGTTTGTTACGCTGCAGAGTTTCAAAGAAAGGGAGACAGCCTGTCTCTCCCTCCACTACAATTCAGCCGACAAAACAACAGATCACTATCTTCATGCACAGTTTGCTCGCCATCACGCCTCCCACGCGAGTGCCATGCAAAAGTGCGGATCACTGATTTTGTTTTCATTCATGATTATTTGGGGAAAGTTAAGAAAACTGCATTTGAAGAATGTTGACCATAGTGATGTATGAGCAAACAGGAAACCCTGGCAATTATAAAATAAAAAAGTATATTGTCTCTTTTTGCACTAAATCGATTAGTTTGCTTCATGCATTTAGTAGAAAGATTTGAAAGGAGAAAAAAAGAGAAATTATGCAGCTAAAGTTGGGCATTTAAAAACCTAATTATAAAATTCCAGGAGGATGTGCTACAGTGCCATGGGAGTGTGAGTGTGTGCGTGCATGCGTGTGCGTGTGCGTGTGTGTGTGTGTGTGTGTGTGTGTGTGTGTGTGTGTGTGTGTGTGTGTGTGTGCGCGTGTGTGTGTGTGTGTGTGTGTGTGTGTGTGTGTGTGTGTGTGTGTGTGTGTGTGTGTGTGTGTGTGTGTGTGTGTGTGTGTGTGTGTGTGTGTGTGTGTGTGTGTGTGTGTGTGTGTGTGTGTGTGTGTGTGTGGAGTGGGAGGGGGACCTAAAACCAGCGTCCTTTTAAAACAAGTTGTCCTGTTTGTGGATTTCATTAGACCTCTTATCCCCTCATGAGCATCAAGGAAATGTATCTGAAAACTTGAATTAAAGGTACGTGTATCCATCTTTCCATTTCCATTATCTGAATTTCAGGTAAGGCTTCAAATAAATAATCCTTTGTCTACCATGAATCAGATCTGTGCATCAGACCAAAAGATGGAGTGCTGGCGAGAGAATCAGGGACAGTCGCCTCTATACTCCAAATATGCAACTGTTTCTGGGAGAAATTGTTCACATAGGTGAGTGTAGTGCTCTGCTACTCTTTAAATCATTGTAATTGTGAATACGTTTAAAATGTAAATTTCATTTGTACTTTACTTGACTAAGACAACAATTGACGATACTTTACTTGAATATCTATAGATGGCTGTTTTACATTCCTGATATAAACTGAATACTTTTAAGCAACACACTATTTTAAGTTTTGGGATATCAGCATTCGACAATATTATGATGTAAGGTGATAGTAAAAAGAGCCATATGCGATGAGTTTCTAAAACACATACAAATTGAATGTGATATTGAAGAAGGACATTGCTGGAGCTACTCTAATTTACTGACACATTTTCCATCATTTCACCCGCAGCCACCATGACAGACATCAGGTACCCCATTATCCACTGTACTACGGTGATCAGCAGGAACAAAGCAGGGAGTCCAGTTACTGGACTGTACCGGGATCAAGATCAGGAGGGGCTCCACACGAGTACACTCAATGGACCGACCGAGATCTGGCTGCTGCCACATCTTCTCACTTCCCTTTTATTCTAGAGCGGCACGCTCAGCAGCACCAGGACCAGGGAGACCATCAGCCGCAGGAAGCCAGAGACAGAGAGTGGACAGCAGCTCAATCAGCGAGGGAATATGAGAGAGGACTTCTCAGGGAGGAGTGGCAGAGAAGGTGGGAGCCCTGTGGTCCTGTCCGATACAACACGGAAGTTTCTGCAAAGAGGAGCGACAGCAGCTATCGGGAGCTGGAAGCTTGGGCAGCACGATACAGCCATTCACTTCCAAGGAGGAGACGTATAGAGGCAGAGATGAGGGGCACCTCTCAGGAGAGCAACAGGGCTCCTGGGAGGGAGAGCAGGAGTGGGACAGATCCTCGCCTGGAAGCGCTGCAACAAGTCAGACAATCTGCAAACATCAGAGAATCAGGACTGTGGGACAGAGGCGGCAGACAACAAGCTCCAAACTATTATACATTACAAACTCCTGCAAGCGACACAAGCAACATGTTGGACATGAAAGAAAAGATTAGCTACCAACAGAGGATGTTCAGCCAACCTCCTGGATACATTGCCCCTCCTCCCTATGACAGCCCACATAAAGGTTCACCTGTGTTGAACCAGTGTGATGTGAGCTGGGAGCAGGAAGGTAAGAGACAAACCTACTTGTCACAGCCCAAACTCAGAAAGCAGGATGTCTGTGTAGATTTGCAGGAGAAAAAGCAGTTTATAAAACAAGCTGGGATGCTAAAAAGCTTTCCAGAGCTTGAAGGACTAAAACACAAACAAAAGGAGACAGGTGCTTTACAGGCAAGAAGCCATTTTAGTGCCCAGGAAACACACATGCAGCACGAGGGTATGTCGTATCTGCAGCAGCCACAAGTGTTACAAGCAGTTGAGAATACAAAGATTAACAAGGAGGAGCCATACTCAAAAGTCATTGAAGGAAGAAAGTTTAGATTAAACAAAAAGACAGGCGGACTGACCATATTTTGCCTGGTGTCGAGAATAGCAGGCACCACAGAAACCCCTTCTTTGCCACTTTGTTCCTTGCAAACAAACACAGAATTGAGAAGTGTTTCAAAAGGTATATGGGACAATAGTGGCTATAACCAAAAACACAAAATTGCTGATGAGGTAGACTTCAGAGCAACAACACCCACAGAGCAGTCAAATACTTCTGATGCTACAAAGAGGGAGGCACCAACCTGTGTAGAAAGTGAGATGCTTGAGGATACTATAGCTAAGACAGATCTTTTTCCAGCAGAAGCGCAAACAAATAGTTTTGATTCTGCATTTGGGAGACAAGTTGCTCAGTCACTGCCAGTAAAATATCCTTTGTGGAGGGAGCCTATTTTCTCAAGCAGGACTGAAACTGAGAGGTCATCTACGTGTTATAAAGCAGACAGTGAGGACCGAGAATCAGATGTTCTGCTCAACCAAGGGGAATCTGGTGAAGTCCATCCAATTGATGTCGAAGTAAGGAAACTTGACATCAAGAAAAACCCACAATCTGAGGACAGTAATAATCCACTGCTTATTGACGCAACCTGTATTTCTCTTCAAATGGAGCAGATTCCCTCGCCTAAGGAAGAGCATGTTCTGTATTTACTCACCCAACACAGTCCGCTTCAATCGACCGCCTCTACTGAATGTTTCGAATCAAACAGTCAGATGGATAAGGACGACCTCAACACAGAACCAAAGCCTTTCCACATTAATGACATGTTCAAGAACGAATTTGACTCAGATCCTATGGAGAAAAAGGCACACGAGGAAGAAAGTATAATATCTTCCCTCGGCATGTCCTTTTCATCCGTTTTTGAAAAGGAAACGTTGGAGGAGCGCGCTGAAAGGATCTTAGGAATCCCTCTTCTCGACTGCATTATTATGCAGCAACCTGAAGATGCATCATCATTGCTGGGCTTTTGTGTGGAGAACCAGGAGGTTAAACCTTCTACTATTAAAGATACAGACATTGATGAACAAATCCCAGATGACCAAAGAGAAGAGGAACCGAATCAGTTTGAGGCTGTCAAAACTGAGGTTGATGTTTGTTCGCAAGAGAATGATGTGGCCAATGACCAGGCGGACATCGAAGATGGTAGGGGTTGTGCAGGACCTCAGGATCAAGTGTCTAATACGTCTCGAGAGAACAACATTGACTCACAACTCAAAAGTGACATCAAAGCTTTATCTGCAATTGAAATGACAGAGAATCCCCTTAAACCTGTTACAACTGAGCCGGAAGAAAAGGATACCTCTCCCCATTATCCCTCTCAGTGTCTATGGCCATTCAACGACCTCTCTAATTCTTCTTTGTGTTCACACATTCCAGACTTTGAAGCACCAAGCCCTGATCCACCTCTCATGCTCTCATCTTCTGATCCTACACATCTTTTGCATATTTCAAATTCAGAAATAGAGGAGGGTCCTGATCCTGAGTTGATTGCCCTCAACTCTGCAGAAAGTCATGCTCCTTGCTCTGAAAACTCCTCCCTATCCCCTGCATCTACTGACTTTCCCCCAACCCCTTCTCCTCTTGATTTTATAATTCAAACTACAGAATCAGTGTCCGATATTGAGGTACAGGATGAAGAGGGTGAAACGTCACAGCTAATACATGAGATCAGTGACACCTTTGAGGACGTGGCAAAAGAAATAACAGAAGAGATAGTGTCACAACAACAAGTTGAAAGTGGCCAAACAGATGATGCTGCTTCTGTGAAAGAGAGCGATGTCACGGATGAACAACAAACAAAAGAAGCAGATAAGAGTCCTACAGACCCCATCATGGAACAAACAGTTGAACCAACCCAAGAAAAGGCCAAAGAGGTCGACATTTTGCAGCAACAACTTGAATGTTTGCAAGTAGAGGATGTTGCTTGTGTTAAAGATATGTGTATGACTGAAGAGCAGCTACCAGAAGAAGTCAACGAGGATCCTACAGATTGTTTGGATCAGTCAATATCTCAAGAACATGTAACTGACAGTGAAACTCATACAGAGGCTTTACAGCAGACATTTGATAATGGCCAAGAAAAGGATTCTTATATACAAGAGAGTTTAATGACTGAGGAGCAATCACACAAAGACGCAGATGAGGACCCTACAGATCTTCAGGAACAGACCCAATCCACAGAAAATGACTCTCAATCTCAAATAGAGATCAAAATGGACATTCAACCACACTCTGAACCCTTTCACTCTTCTCCTCCCTCACCTTCAGACTCAGGCTGCGAGGTGTCTCAATCAGCTTCGGATGTGCTATCCCCATCAGAGCTTTCTTCTACACCAAACACATCAAACAAGACAGTCTCAGAGTTTGATTCTCTTTTGGAAATGAGCTCAGTCTGTCCCTCAGCTCTCAATCCTGATGCTGCTACCGCTGCTGGCATTCAAGAAACAGTCCCTCCTCCTCTTCATCTGGACTCTTGTGAAGAACCACTTGAGTTCTCTTCTTCATCTTGCACTGATTCACCCTCAGTCCTGCCTTCCAGCTCTCCAAGTCTTCATCCACAAGAGGAAAGTGGAAGTTATGACCCTGACTTAACACTCAAGGAAAAGCCTGAGTATCCAATGTCTCTGTGGGATGCGGTGAATCGTATTAGGAAACATACAGCGCCTGACTCTGAGAATGAGGAGGAGGAAGTAAGTGAGTTGTGGGATCCAGAGAATGGAGGGGAGGACTTGGGTTTACCAGACGTGGTAGTGGGCATAAAATCATCAAAGAGGATAGTCATTGATGGATCATGGCAACACAATGCTTTAACAGCAGGAAGTGGTGAGGATGTAGAGGTGGAACAAATCCACGAGGATCTGCGTCCTGAAGAGCCAAGTGCATATGTTGAAGAAGACACTCTGTCCTGCAGCAGCTTCAGCAGCCACGGCTCTGGGGACACCGTTATTGAAGCAGAAGAAGACGAGTTTGAGGAAACGCCTCTTGATGATGGGACAGAAAGCAAGACAGGTGATGGCGATAGGTTTCAGGTGGCTGAGGAGGAGCAATGTAGCTGTGCTGAAGTAAAAGGTGCAGCTAAGGAAACGTACCCAATGGAGGTGGAGAATATAGCCAGCAGGGCAGTGGAAATGACAGAAACAGGGCCAGAAGAAAATGACAGTGTGGTTTTCATGACATCAGAGGTTTCAGATCAAGCAATCATTGAAATTGAGTCTGTAAAAGAAAACGTGAACAACGTTATTATATCTAACTAACAATTACATCTAATGTTATTGTGTCTGAAGCAATTAAGCAGATTTTCGGTGAAATCTGTTTGAGCTTTATTTTTTAGTGATAACTATTGATGTACTTACTGTTGTTTTACTATAGCATTGTAGGAATTTGACATTCGTGACACCAAATCAGATCAAATAGTAAAGCTTAATTGTGTGTGGTTCGGTGAAGAGATGGTTCAGAGATACAGTAGTTTTGGAGGATTTCACTGTTATCTGATTTTAAAATCTAGACCTTTTTCCGTGTTTGATCTGAAGTTATGTCAAACAACGACATTTTAATATTGTGTTTTAATTGTTGAGTGTTTATGGAATCATGATAAGATCATCATAAGGGTGCTGGGGCGGGCCTTTTTCCAAACTTTGACTAAGTGGAGAAAAATCCCTGCTCCACAATGTTTAAGGTAAATCAATGGGTGTGAAATTAGTGGAAGTAAAATAATATTTAATTATTTGAAGTGATGTAATGGTGTGGTGATATCTCTGGCAGAAATCTAGCCATTGTTCTGTATTATAAGTAAATAAAAATAATAGAGTGCATTAACACAAATCCTTAAAAAGTCAATCTGGTGTCCAAGGTCAAGAATGAACTGTAATCCTGTGATAAATTGACATTAAAGACAAAACAGATGCAAAGGTCTTACAAAGTTTATATATAAAAAGTAATCAGTAAATCAGAAGAATGTTCACAAGACAGCATGTTCGGATTTTTTCAAACATTGAAAATACATGATACCAAATATACTTTTAATCTACATCTACAGTACAGCATGAAGACTCTCCAACTGAGATCTTAATCATTTGGACTCAACTATCAGATTGTGGACGACAGCACACTCTGGTGGTGTTACACTGGAGTTTTACTAGACAAGAGGAAACAGAACTTAACTCTTGGTGCTTGAAATACAAATTTAAAAAACGCTTTAAATATTGTGATTAAAGGTGATTGCAGCTGGATTACATACTCCTAAATCTATAAACTATTCTAAAATAATTTTTTTACTTTTTGTGTTGGTATAACGATATGTTCTGCTCTGGATCGGAAGGGCAGCGTGTTCGGAAAGTAAACCATTTTCTGTAAAAAATCACTGTAAACATTAGAGGACTCAGACAAATATGAAATCAATAGCAAGGGGCCTACATGGGATTCATATTTCAAGAGTGTTGACATCAAAGGCATATTTTGTCCTTTGGTAAAACTAATTATTCTCAAATTGTACATCAGAAAGTTATTCCTGTGATCTTGTCGACATTCAATAAAGAATAAACTAGAACTGTAAAATGACACTTTCATTGTTGAGTAGGCATCAAAGCACTTCTTCCTGGATTTATCAATGCAAATGAATAAAGATTTAAGGACCACTTGACCACATTTCCACCTCGGTGTAATTCAATGATATTGCTGAATGTACAGTTAATCCTGTAAGACATCATGTAGCTATGCACTCAGAAGTATAACTTCATTTGTGCAGTTTCACAGTTTTATCGGATGAAAAGTATGTGGAGGCCATTTTTATATAAAACACAGACTATAAAAAAAAAAATTGTAAAATAACTTACAGTATATAAATAAGTGACAGGATAGTCCAAAGAGATACATTAAAAAAAATGACAAAATGGTCCTTAAATCTATTCTATTCTTCTCAATTCTATTAAATTGTAACATTTTTATTTGCAGGTGGATCTTTAGGTATATTTCATAGTAACTGTATACATCTTCTACCACTACCCATAATGTAAACTGGTGATGAGACAACTGAAAACATTACGGCTACCGACGTCTCTGTTTCAGATGGTGAGATGATATCAAAGTTCATCATGGGGTATTTCCAGAGCGTGATCACAGAGGTCTGCAAAGCAAACGGGACATGAACATAATTAAATAAAATACAATCACTACAGTAGAACAAAATGTTCAATAGACCTGTAAACCGCCATACACGGCATGTTTACTTTAAAGCATTGCTTGGGGTCCAGAGGGATCAGATGTAAAACTCAGCATTAAAAGATAAATAAATAAATATCAATCAAAATGATTCATACCTGTCCTCATGCTGCAGAGTTTGTCTTTGATATTATCTGTCTCGTGACCGAAGAATTCAATGACTTCATCTTCATGCTGCTCAACAATTGTTTCACACTGGAGAAAAACATTTAAAAAACTGTTACAAGCTGCACATAGTAAAAGTCACACGACTTTAGGCTGTGGGTTGCATCCAAAATATTTATTATCAATACCAAAAAAGGAATGTTATGCAAGGGCATGAACACAGGTGCCTGCTTTGAATATTCGATGAAATGTTTTACTTACTGCAAATTTTAAACTGCCTGTAACTCTTGAATCCAGCTTAGCCTCTGAAAGGTCCATCGCTCCACCAGTCCGAGACTTTATCCTAATGTAGGAATTCCTGTTTGAGGAAGAATCACTGCGCTCACCGTAGTCCTCCATCCTCTCACACACAGTCTCCATCAGCTCAAGTAGGTTTCCCTCAGAGCGGGCCAGGGGAACCTGGTTGAATCAATCATCATTCAAAACTTTCAATTATTGCAACCCTGCTTTAAAAATAAAACAAGCTTTAATATATAAGATTGGAGACATGTCTGGTAAATGTATGAGACTTTTTAAAGTGGTGCATCCTACAGAGTGGGTTAGAGGGGGTTTTGGCCACGTCACTACGTGGCTGTGCTGCATCCTCACCTCTCTGATGGACTGGCTGCCGTCTGGGTTAATCCTGAAGGATCCCGTTTGGATCATTTTCTTTGGATCTACCTGTGAGATGGCCCACTCCATCTCATCTACCAGAGCCCTGCACGCTGTAGGGAGCAGGGGGAGAGGAGACAGGCATTAGGACGTTTCTGTTCTTAACAAAGAGCGAGCTTAAGATACAGACACATACCTCCACATTTCATGTCCTGTCCCTGTCTTGCTGCCTGGCTGAAGCTCAGGAAGAGACACAGAAACACACACGGTGTGAACAGGATGGCCGCTTCCCTCATCTTGCATCTAAACACAGTTTACACCACAACAAACAGGCGGTGTTATTATCCGTCACAAGAAACAATGAAGTGACTGTAAGAAGTTAGCTAAGCCTTAGCAGCCACCGCTAGCTACTATAATGTTGTTAGTCGGACTACCATTAACCATAAAAAGAACATGACACAAAGACACAAATGTTGTCACCTTTTCCTTGAACTTACATGTTTCTTGTAGTGTTTTGTGAGACACCTTCACGCTTTACACGCTGTTACATCGCATTCAGTGGAATGTGGTGACGTAGGCACCGGAGCCGCTGGACAGGAGGGAGCCGCGCACGAGACAGCGCCTTCGCGTGGCCGGGAAGATGCCAACGGCTACTAGTGTTGTAAATTAACCAAGGTAACCTTTCAGCACAGACGAGACCTCCGTCACTACTGAGGGATGTTGTTGGTTTTATGGCGGCTCAACTATAAGTTTTCGACTGAAATGAACTGAAGACAAACACTTGTGCAGGATCATTGTGGTGTCATTTTCTTTGCAATATACACTTTGATGACATCTAACTAAGCCATCTACCTATAGACACTTATCAAGGGCCCACTAAACCAAGAGACAATATTTATTTACAGCTTTTTAATTTGGCTTTTAATTCAAAGTATTGTTATAACTGTTTACGTTTCAACCATTAGTTGTTACATTATTTGTATGTTTTATTAAATTGACATTTATTTATTTGTAACATTTGTATTTAGTTATTGTTTTACACTTCAGAGAACATTTAAATAGGCATTGGTTCTTCAGAAACAGTGAATATATTTCCAACCAAATATTTTACTTTCCTATATTCTCTACATTTATTAAACTGGGTGTTACAACTAAGTAAATGTTCACATTTCGGGCAATGAGTAGTCTAAAACTTATATCTAACTTATCTAAACTAATTTCTGCAAACAAAATAAAAAGCAACATAAAGATTTGCTTAGCAGGGCTGCAGAATAAGCAGCAGAGTGTGAATACATGTTTTACTATAGGATTTCTATTACTCAAACCCAGCATGCCCAAGGTGTGGGGGAAACTTCTGTGTAGCAATGCAGTGGGAGTCACCGACTCATGAAGGAGACACGGGGTGAGCTGGAGCTTTGATGTCAAACACTGATGGTTTATTTAGGAGTATCGGCCGGAGGATTCACATCACAAGTCCCAGAGCCAGAGGTTCTGACTTCACGGGAGAGTTGCCACGTCAATTCTGAAGAGCCTCTCTCTTGCTAGACCTTTTAACTGGTTCACAGAGAGTAATCAACATATTTGAAGAGATAGCCTAAACAGCTGGGAACACTGAATTACTTGCGTCTGACACTTATGGCCTCGAAGATTACACACCTTGGAGTCCACAAACACCGAGAAGGAAGTGTTCCAGCGTTCTCACAACAATAAACCATTTGTGACCGAGAGTTGCCCTGTCAGAAACTGGGAACAACAACATATGGCTGAAGCAGCCCCTTTCCTTAAGGGAGATAATAGACGTCAGGGTTGGTCATAAACGTCAAAGGGCAAAAAGGTTAGATATCTAGGAGTCCAGGAGAATTATTCCCTAACACAAGGGATGTTTTTCACTCAAATAAGACATATCACAGATTGATAAACAACATTTCTTAGGTATTTTAACTTTTTTATTCAACAAGAAAAAAACGTTTTTGTACATATAGAAGAGATTGCAGTAAGGTCATTGAAAATAAACAGATATGATGACAAAAGAAGAACCCTATCAGAAAACCATTGAGTAAAGTCTGAATTTTCACAGTACCAATTTCCTGTCTGACCATGGAGCCAGAAAAATGGTCGCTGACAATACAAACAAGTGTTCCCATATAATCAGACCCTTTACACTACTTACAATGCAACACATGATGCAGCGATAAAACAACAAATGTATAACCAATTGTTTAATACATTTTATCAGAAGATAGATTATTAGAAAGGCTGAAGGTCAAATAAAGAGGCATACATCTGACCAAATGCATGTGGCCTGCAGTGACATATTTCCAATTCATTTGCAAACTGCTAAGCATTACCTTCTGCTGTTAGCCCATCACTGAAAACAAATGTTTTTTTCAGGAGAATCTTTAAAAAAAAACAATTTTTGCACAAATATTTGGTGTTTGTTTTGGCATGACATGTCATTATAATCATATAAATTGTCACATAAGAATATGATACATCTTGCAGTGTAAAAAATAGATACATTTCCTAACAAAAATATTAGTCTTTCAAAAAGTATGATGAAAAATGCACAAAACAATATCTGAAAAAAAATCTTACCCTCTCTACACCTCAACCCTACTACACATAGTTTAACAAAGATGCTATTGATTTACTAAACATAATATTGTTGTGTTGTAACAACAATGATTTGTATTGGTTTTAAAAAATGTTTTTTTGACAGAATAGTGTGTGATAGATTGTAGAAATGAGGCACAGTGGTGAATTCAGGAGGCACACTGGTCGTCTGCACAGTAACACAGAAGTTCAGTATAGAATTTGGTCAAAGGTGTATATATCAGCCCAAACCGGCAAAATCCATCTAACCACTAAAGAGTTTTTAGAATTAATTTGATATATATTTCATATCATTTTCATTGTCCTATTCTCATTTTAATTTCAGTTTTCTTCTGCTTATAAAAGGTGTCAAGTGAGTGAGGTTCACAAGCACACTTTTGCTTACACTTGTCTCCTCTATTAAACTTCAAGTACTCAAATTTGTGCCAGGACACGGGAAGCCCTGAGATAAAATGAACACGTGTTGTTCTGCTTCACTTCACATTTAAACCATTTACTGTATGTACCTCACTCTTTTGCACCACAGTGCCAATTTCTATCTTGTTCTTCCACATTCATTTCAATGCAATCTTGTTCTGTAACATAATGCCATTTAGCACACATCCCACCCCTGCCCAAGTTTAACTCAATAAAGAAAATCTATAGCCACATAATATCCCAAAATAGAAGCCAAGCAAACATTTTAAAATGCTAAACTTAACTAAGCAAAACATCATACAGTACAGGCCAAATAGGCATTTATCAAAACATTTTATTTAAATAACTACACATGAATAAAAACATCTCAGACAAACTGACCTAAGCTTAACTGAGAAGGGGTAAATTAAGTTGATATAATAGAGATACCACATTTTTCTATTCATATAAATATATAAATGTATGTGTGATGTACATGTGTGTGTGATAAATAAGATGTAACATCTATCAATAGGAGGCAAACTCTTTTTTAGGGATCAAACTTCAAGTGCTGCATTTAGAAATGATCAGTCATTAACTTTACATTTATGACAAAAATAAATCATAAATAAATGATATGGGAATGTATACATTTACTGAATACATGTAATATGATTTCGTTTTAAGTGAGTGTCTGCTGTCACAGTGTCTTTAAGTTACTACACCCAAAGACCCCCAATATAATGACATTTTCAAATCCTACACACTGGCATTTGTTGAATAATTTAAAATCAGCCAGTCCTTCAAATAATTGGAAATATGTTGTGGAAACATACAAAGGATATATAGACTTTATTTCCAAGAAACAGAATTCCAAGCACCTAAAATAGATGCATAACTGTGTATAAAATGACATTAAACTGTCACTCTTTCATATAGTATAAAGCACAGGAAAAAGTGTGAATAAACACACATCAATACCTTGTATATTTGTCAAGGGTTATATAGATATTCAATATATTAATTTAAACAATTTATTCGTTTAATATTAATAACATCTTGATGAAAGATTTGAATCACATACAATTAAACAAGGACAGCTATTCAGTTCCTACCAAATGAAAAACATGTTTTAAATAACATCTTGACATTCATATCAGACTTTTCAGAACCTTCTGTCACAGGGCTGTGTAACCATGGCAAATTTATAAATATATATATTTCTAATGTCATTTCAGCTAAACCAAGAAGACTGAATGAAATGTGCAGAGTGCTGTAAATATTTTAGGTCCGCGGCACACTAAGTGCAGCATCCTCTGAAAACAGCTGACTGTCTCTGAACCCCTCTGAATTTAATTCACTGTTTTCTCAATGATGTGGAATTGTAAGTTTATTATTGTGCAATGTCTGTGTAGAAAGCATGTTCCTCACAGTATTGTCTAGTTGGCAAAACATGTTATATTGGACTTTAAGAGGTGTTTTTAATTTTTAAACTTGATGTAGTTTGCTTTGTTACAGGAACAAACATCTTTCCGAGATATTAAACCATTATTTGCATTAACACTATTTGGCTGAGATTGACAAAACATTTACAATAAAAAGCATCCTCAATTGGATTACACATTACTGGGTGTACAACACAGTGTGTACTTTAAGGACACTTTAAAGACATGCTAGGCACAGAGAGGTGAAGACTAGCACATACTGGCCGGGTTTCAGTGGTCCCTCGCTACTGTCGGGTCATCAGATCAACATCTGCTCACATCTCGTCCTCCTTCTTCTCAACCAGTGTCAGTGTCCATGTCAGTCAGTAGGTAAATGTCAGTGTGCCGGGACAGTTGCATCTGAAAGAGAGAGGATAGAATTTAATACAAATGGTTAACTACACATGTCAATCCTATAAGCATTACTTTACCAGGATAACAGGACATGTTTTCATATGATTTGGCCACGCCATGCCGTATTCGTCTGATTCTCAAGTTCACGTATTAATGAATGGTTTTACAATTAGGAAATTATTCAGAACTTAATCTTCATACATTGCACACAAAAAACACAAGATGACATGCTTATAGGGCTGCAAAACACAGTGCAAGCTGATGTTTTTAAATGTCTTGTTTTGTATATCTACAATCCAAAGATAATCAGCTTCATTTAATATAAACCGGACAAAAATCCGAAAGTCATGATCATCAAAATAGTTGCAGGGGATCTTTTTGTGAAACTACTTATTGTTACATGCCAGCGACACACACCGTGCTCATTATGACCAGTAAAAGCCTCCATGCTCTTGTAGATCAATGTTATATTATGTAATTTACCGTTTTGATTTATAATTATTTTCAAGGAATATAAACCTAGTAGAATGTAGAAGAAATACGCAAGGAAAATGTAAAATCAAAAAGAATAATTTGGCAATCAGTTCACAATTTTAATTTGATTGTTTTAAAATGACAGATTCATTAATGGTGCTCACCTTACAGTAGGTCAAACTGTTACTTTCCAAACTCAACTTTCCTCATTTAATCCAGGAAAGCGCTGAAAATGTATTATTTATCCTACGATAACTGCCATCATCCTAAAATGTCACCATTCAATCTGGGTAAAAGGAACGTAAACAACTTCCTTGTGTGTTACCTTATCACATTATCACCACCTAATGAGCAGTACAGTAGCGCAAGTTATCAAGTTTAGTACTTATTTATAAAATTAACATTACAAGACTGCCGAAAAGACAATTCTCTAGTTATTTCTGAGGTATTGATTTATTTTATGTATGATACAATCAAGAATGTTCTCTATTTAAAATAGACTTGTAGTTGAAACCCTTTCATGTATAAATCCTTTAGACATTCATACAGAAGACGCCAACAAATGTCCTTATATCCATACTTTCCCATTTATTTTTGAACACATGGGGTGCTTTATCACGTTGCAAGGAAAGACACTTATTCATTCAATCCCAAAGAGCAGAAATTAATATCTTAATCTACATCGAATCTATCCCTGGAAAAGTCCAATGTGCTTTAGCCATGAGGTATTCATTAAACACTGTGTGTCAGCAGTTACAGTACCTTGAGTAACTTTATGAAAGCTTTGGAGAACTCTGAACCCGAGACCAGTTTCTCGGAGTTTGACAATTATTGAAATTAAAGCTGTAATCTATCAGAGGCTGACAGCAGAAACGATGGCACTCGTTTTATATGAAAATATGAATATTCCATTTTTTCTAAACAAGTTTGAATTCTCATAAGACTTTTATTCTTAGTAAAAGAAACACACACATTAAAAAAATAAACCAACAGTGTTGAGAACAAACACAGATGTACGAAGTCAAACAGATTACACATTTTTCATTTCTAAAAGGAAGTCTTAAATGAATTGGTGGACACACTGTAGATGCAGTGCACCCAATTCAGCATCAACATTTACTACTTGCAAATAAATCTGACTTGACTATTTATTATCCACAATATGACTGCTTTGAGGTTTGAAAGGTGGATTACAGATCGGAAACCCTCTGAGAAAACTGGGGATCATGGGATATATATATATATATATATATATTACAAGTAACCTTGTAATGGATTTAAAGATTTCGACCATTTTTTAATGTTTTTAATTCTCTTCTTTATACAATATATTTCCATGTAGCTTTTCCCAAAGGTAACCATTCTGAATTAGAGGCTTATCATGGTTTTAATACTTCTATGGATCTTTATTCAACACCTAAACTCAGTTAAGAATGTATGATGCAACTCGTGTACAATACTACAAGCTTATCTTCCTTCACACTTAAGCTTTTGTTCACTGATAAGCTCACTTTAGCATTTGAGAGTCACTGGCATCCTGATTATTTAGGCACTAAAAGAGGAAGGGGTGACTGTCATATGTAACTTTGCTTGAATGGAGTCTGTTAAAAAGAGATACTTCACACACAACATGACCTTTCTATATCATAACTCATATATTGAAGTAAAGTTGGCCGGATATAATAACAGCAAAACTATTTAAAAAAACATTAGCTCACCAACTGTCACATAACTCGGCGCAGGCTTTTAATCCTGTCGTATGCTCACTACTTCCCAAACACATTGATTAACATGCATTTTCAGTAAATTCATACTTTTAAAAAACCCTCCACATAACAGATGTTTTGATATCATTTTGCTGTTGTTAAATGCGGCCCCCATTCACTACAATTCATCAAACACTTTCTCAGTTTTTCTGAAGTATTAAAGTTAACACAGGGTGTGAAATTGATTTACAAATTATTATTTTGTGGATAAAGTTTTTCTTTTACATCAAAGGGGGTTAACACAACAGTTTTCAATATGCAGCACTACAGCAGGTTTTTAAATGACTCTTCTTTAGACTTTGTCAGACAATAACGGTCCTCCATTTAAGCCATTCAAATTGGATTTTACAATGCAAAGCTAATTTTTAGATTTGAAAAAAATCCCCATTGACAGGCTTGGTTGTACAATCTTTCAACTCTGGACTTTACAGAACCAAGAATCAACTAGGACGTGACAAATGAAGAGTATGGTAATATATGATGCTAAAACTGTGACACGTTAGACAGGAATCAGCTCACACAATTTGAAGGCTAACGGCTGATTAAGAGGCCGTTATCAGTGGTTATCGCTACCGTTCTAATGCGTGCAAATGTAAAACAACAACACAAACAAAATAGTCGTTTAGGTTTATGCAACCAAACTGCTTTGTTATGGCTAGGAGAAAAGATGTGTTATGCGAAATAATAAGATGTAAGCAAAAAGACAAAACAAATTGTGAACTTAGATGGGGCGCCAACACCAGTCTCCTGGGTAATGGTTCCCTGTTCACATCCCCCACCCCTAATGGAGTTTCTCGTGCCTTTGCTTTTGTCATATTTGCTAAAGTCACTAGAGGTAGGTGTCATCTTCTTGGTTTCCTTCTTCTGGTGATCAAACGTGTGATAAAACCTATAGTGGGTGTAGCAGGCCCCGTCCGACTATGGGGCTGATAACCACTGAATTTAACCCATTTAAAATCAGCTGATAATAATCAAATTGGGTACATTTAGGGCTGGATATCATTTGGTGATTTTTGGTACATATAGTTGCTTTAACAGAACTATTTGACAATTGTTATTAAATAGTTAGATGCAAAAATCCAAAGAATCAAAACAGCTACAGAGACGGTTCAGAGGAATGAGACAATGGAGGATGTTGTGGTAGACGGAGTGAAAATAATAATACTACCCTCGGAGGTAATCAAGGTAAACAGAGATTAGAGTGCGGGATGCAGCTAGCAGTTTTTACATGTCTTAGAGAACAAGCCAAATAATCAGGCAAAAGAAGGATTTAACTGTTATAGGTATACAGTTAGGTCTGTTAATACTTATTGGAAACAATGGTAAGAAACAACAAATCTTTCAACAAATCAGATCTGCATATCTTTCTGCTTCTCACATGCAGGAAAATATAACATTTACAAAATACTAATAATAATAGTCTAAAATCATCCTGTCTAAATCCTTTAACCTTCACTGATCTCCATCATCCTCCTTATGACGTCCAAAGTTATGTGAAGCACAGAGACTGCGGGAAATGTCTTCATAAAGATGGGGTGAAAATACAAACTGAGGTGCTTGTTTTTAAAAAGTCTGATAAAATGTTATAAAAAAGCTGGTGCACTTTCTGTAGATCTCCACTTGCAGTCAGGGACCTTTGTTAATAACGTTTCTGTTCATATTATTCGTTAGGTCTGTGAACAGAAAAGTTATTAAAAAAATATCGCTGACAAAAAGTGAAGAAGACAGTGTGGAGTGTTTCTTTTGAGATTTCATTTTACAAAAAATTGGGTTTAACGTCAATGGAGAATATATGTTATGAACCATTTCTGTCAAAGTATGTCGCTTACAAGCAGAGGTGATCATAGTTGTTGCCTTTAAGGATTGTAACAATTATTAATTTGCCAAATGATGCAGATATATTTCCTTATCAAGCATTAAACACTGCCCTTAATTGTGCTGGTGCATTATAAATTGAGTTTGTTGAGTACCTAAGTAGCACCACATTCTGATACCCAGCCCTACACAAAATCAACATGCTCCATGAACTACACAAGTCTGGGTTGTGTACAGGGCTCAGTGTTTCCAAGAGGAATGCTGGTGGTTATTGTCCTGTTCGGCACTACGAGTCGTATTCAGAGTGCTCCTCTATCAACATGGCAGGTGGATTGCTTACCCTGCTGCCAAAGTCCAGGCAGGAAACCCCCAGGGCAACCAAGCAGTGCCAGGCCTGCAGACAAAACACAGGGGGGGGGGGGGGGGGGGGGGAGTCAAGACACAACAGGGTATGCAAGAAATATGTTGTTTCAAAATATGTTGTTTCACTTAAACATTCCTAAAACAGAACATTTAAATACATTAGACAGTTTTCAACACTAAAATGTATTTCATCATAACCCTAACCCTGAACAATACATCACAAATAAATCAAACTGTTCTTTTTTTTTTATCATCTGTAAGTAAGTAACTATTTGTATACCTAGTAAACTAAATTGGTCATGCTACCGATTTCAGATTAGCAGCACCTTAAATGTTGGATTACTGGATCCTGGTTGAGTTTGATTGTGATTAACCTTAATTTCTTCAGTTGTCTGCACTTCACTGTGTTTGTTCTCACAATTAGAAATGTAAGAATGAAAATAAGACATATATTGATTGTTAGATAAGTTTAATTACTACAATGGATTTATTAATTTTGGTGATTGTAACTATTGGTTAATATGGGGAAAAGAAAACTAGGTTGGCAGCACTGTGGTATAACCACATATTTTCTGTAGCAAGATCAAGATCAAGATCAAAAGGTTTATCCTACTATGCTCGTCACTGATTCATTGTCTGCATTAAAAAAAAAAGGTTACCAAATGTCAAAGTACTAAAAACCAAATAATGAGAAGTACTCATCCGACTCACCAGGTAGCCCACAAAGCACAGATAGGCAAAGGAGAGCAGAGCAGCGAGGACATAGAGCAGCACACTGTGCAGCGCCGTGACGTACACCACCACAAAGTACATGTTGATGGCACAAACCACCAGGATGACGATGCCTCCTGAAATCTTCCACACCCTGAACAAACAGACAGTTCATTAGACCATTGAGAAATAACTGGTTTTTAACAGCTTCCTGGAAAGTGTTCCATCTAACCACTAAGTAAATTCCTAGTTTGCATAATCCAATATTGGCCTGTCAGAAAACAACATTGGATGAGTATCATCCTATATCTTGTTAAAGAGAGGAACATTCAGTTTCAAATAAAACTGTCTAGAACAGAATCACTCACATGACCTTGAGCAAAGAAGTTGCATGATTTCTCAATGAATAAGTAAACACAGACCCCCATCACAACACATTTAACAAAAAAGGCTGTCAAAGAAAGATTTCCTCCCTTCCATTTTTTGGTTTATAAGTTAAATTAACTTTGATACTAAAACATCCTGAATAGTCAGGTATTAATGATAAAAATAAATCACATTACTCACATTCCGTTTGCAAAGTCGTTCATAATGGATTTCATACTGGTGAAGGTCAGAATTGGGATCAAAGCAAAAGGAAGCTGTTGAACAGAAAGAAAGGTCAGTGAATATGTTTACAGTTTCGTACGACAGAATAGGACAGAGTAGCAGTGGGTTAAAGTCACACATTTTCCCTCATAAGGGCTTTCACAAATTATTCTTCCTGACCTGCATGCTTTGAAGAACGTTCAGGAAGTCGTTCATCCCCGTCAGATGCTTAACATCCTGAAAAATGGCGACCAGCAGTGTAGGAGTGATGGCGATGGAGCGGGTCAGCAGAACCCGCGCAAAACGGGACCAACGAAGGTTCAGGAATCCCTTCGAAAATACAAAAGAAAAACCTGAGCACTTATGTTTGTTTTTTATGAACATTTCAAGGTACCAAAACACACTCCTACCTCCATGACAAACTGCCCAGAGTAAGTGCCTGTCATGGTGGAGCTCTGTCCAGCTGCCAGGATTCCTATGGCCCAGATGTAGAGGGCTGCAGGTCCAAAGATACAGCCCAGCACAATTCCCTAAGCAAACAAGCAGACACGGAAATAAGTTATCAATCTATTCATCCCTTCAACAAGACGGAGAGATGGTTATCTTAAGTTAAAATGCAGGTTCGTACACTATTGTATATTAACTGCAAAAAACGCTACGTATATATATACATAATAAGTATGTACAGTCGTAGGGAACCCACACAGAATTGAGACACATCTCAAATATCATGAAAAGATCTGCGATGCGTTCCTATCCTCTCGAATACATCATGAAAAAAATATAGATTTTGTTCTATGCACCAATACTGTAAGTATATCTGGTTTTTATTTATAGGAAGTGACGTTATATGTCAAGACACAATTATATATTACTGTTGGGAGGACGTACCCCTTTGTAGATGTCCACCTGCAGTGTCTCGTTGTTACGAGGGAAGAAATCGTTTGGCAGGAGGCCGGTTTCATTGCACTTTTGATTCTGAAACCAGGAACACAAACACATGCTAAGACACAACTCTTGGCTCTGCACAATGTGGGTCAACCGTACTTAACAGAAAATATTTTTTTGGTTTTAGTATGAAGAGTAAAGAGGGCAGGATTCTCACCATGTCATTATTGGTTTTGCCGTAGAAGGCCTCGGCAAAGACCGCTACGACAAAGACGTTGATCAGGAAGGAGATGAACAGAGCGATGGTTGCCTCGATGAAGTAGTACTTGTTGGCTTCCTTTACTTCATTCTTATTTTTCCGATCAATATCCCGAGACTTGTATAAAAGGAATTAAACAGAATAACACAACCATCAAACAACCAACATCTGCTTTAAGAATCTTTAAAAATGGCATTTATAATGCTGAATATACTATTTTATATTGTGTAGGACAAATGGGACTGCTTCACAGTTTACAAAAATGTGTATGAATTAGGGCTGCTCGATTATGGCAAAAATCATAATCTCGATTATTTGGGTCAATAATTGCGATTCTTAAATGTGATTATTCATTGACTTTGAAAACATCCATTTATTGTACTTTAAAACAAATACAAATAATAATTTTGAACTTTTTAACTGTTGAATTATATGTTCAGGGTAATCAACTGAAAAACCAATACAAAATAAAATAAAATAAATTATACATTCATATCTACATTTAAATAAATAATATCAAAATAATAAATGTTGTAGTGCACGGTCACAACCTACTGAAAACTCCTTAACATATAGCCAACATTTTGGTAAAACATATTCAACATATTCCACTCAGTTAAACATTAAAGGCTGGCCCACCGTCATGGTCCAGATGTAACAGGAAATAAATGTTGAACTACAATTTAAGACCAAATAAAAATGTTTTGGCCACCATGGCAAATGCTGGTAGGGCTGTTCATGTCATCTCTTAAAGATGTTTTGCTAGAAACTAGGGCTGCTCGATTATGGCAAAAATCATAATCTCGATTATTTGGGTCAATAATTGATATCACGATTATTAAAAAAAAAATTAACAGTATGTTTTTAACAGTTGATTACCCTGAACTTTAAGTATAACTCAATTGAAAAACCAATACAAAAAAAATTAAGAAAACTTTTATAATAATAATACAAAAATAATCCTTATTTTTGTTTTCGTAATCGTTGCAAGCCATAATCGTAATTGCGATTAAAATACGATTAATTGAGCAGCCCTAGTATGAATATTACTAATAGCTATAGTATTAATAATAAACATTTATTTAGAAATAAACAGGAAGTGAAGTGAAGAACAATTGACCCAGAGGTAATACAAAAATTAGTACTTTTACATTTTTTAGCCAATACAATAAAGTTGACCTCAAACAATGATGTTCTGCATTGTCAAAATAAAAACTGTGCAAACTATTTAGTAAGAAAAACAAAACTATAGGTTTACTTACGTAACCCCAGTTCTCAGAGTAACATGAAGTCTCACTATGGGATGCGCCTCATCGTGGAGCAAACAGAAGCATCAATCTCATTACGCCAATCCTGATTGGCTGGTGATCTTGACGTCAACGTCAGGGAATCACCCCTTATAAGTAGCTTGCGCCACGACCCATGCGTCATTCAAAATAAGCATCTCTTCTCGCTTCACCATAGCAAGGAGGGCCGTCTGGTGAGACATCTCACTGCATGTTACTCTGAGAACTGGGTTTCGTAAGTAACCTATAGTTCTCATTCATAACACTCCGTTCGATGTCTCACTATGGGATATTGTAGCTCCCGTATTGCCAGACGAGCTTATCTCGAAAATCACCAACCAACCAGAACTTAACAGGTGGAGTCCCGACTCAACAAGGTGCCCAGCACTGCTCGGGCCACGCTTGGAGCGGAGACGTCTAGCCTGTAAAAGCGGACAAAAGTGAGCGGCGAGGACCAGCTCGCCGCTGCACAGATATCTTGGATGGAAACACCCTTGAACAAAGCCCAGGATGTAGCCAGGCCCCGAGTCGAGTGAGCCCGCAGACCCGAAGGTGCTTGCAAACTCTGACTCGTATAGGCCAAAGCAATTGCCTCCACAATCCAGTGGGAGAGCCTTTGCTTAGTAACAGGCTTGCCCTTGTGAGGGTTAGCCCAGGACACAAAGAGTTGGTCATTAAGACGAAGCTCCTTTGATCTGTCCATATATGTGTGTAAAGCACGGACTGGACACAACAGATCCTGCTGCTGCTCCCCGGAGGAAACCAGCTGCGGAGGAAATGCCTCAATGTCAATCGGGGTACACGAACCAACCACCTTTGGTGTAAAGGCAGGGTTGGGCTTCAACAACACTCTCGTTTGCCCTGGGGCGAACTGAGTGCATGAAGGATGTACAGACAGCGCATGAATATCACTGACCCGCTTGGCGGATGCCAGGGCCAGTAACAGCACTGTCTTGAGTGACAGATGTTTCATGTCAGCTCCTTCCAGGGGTTCAAATGGGGTCATTCTGAGCCCATTTAAAACCACTGCCAAGTCCCATAAGGGCACCAGTGACCTGGAGACAGGGAGGAGCCTGCGCGCTCCCTTCATAAAACGGCAGACCAAAGGATGTTGGCTAGCCGTCTTACCCTCAAAGCCCACATGGCATGCAGCAATAGCAGCCAGGTACACCTTGATCGTGGAGAAAGCTCTGTTTATCGATCAAGTCCTGTAGAAATGATAAAATCACCCCGACAGGACATTGAAAGGAGATGTGTCCTTCTTGAAGGCACCACTCCTCAAACACCCTCCACTTACAGTCGTAAAGAGACCTGGTGGAGGAAGCTCTCGCACTTTGAATAGTGTTCATCACCTTCTGAGGGAGTCCCACTGTATTCAGATTGTACCACTCACGGGTCAGGCCCATAGTTCCCCGCGCTCTGGGCGTGGGTGAAGGATCGCCCCCCCCCCCCGCCTGAGACAATCTGTCCCTGCGTAGTGGGGGCTGCCATTGCTGCCCGCACAACAGCTGATATATCTCCGCCAGCCTGTACGTTGCGGGCTAGGGCGGAGCCATCAGGATAAGTGTGTGGCGTTGCTCCTTCACTCTGGCCAGAGTTGGGGGTATCAGAGCCAGGGGTGGGAACGCGTACAGAAGACCCGGACCGGGGTCAATCGTGTACGAGTGCGTCCACACCTAACGGTGCGTTTAAATCGTGCATTAAAGAGAACAGCTGTCATTGAGCATTTTCTCTTTATGCGAACAGATTTAACGCGGCTCTGCCGTAACGCACCCACAGCGGACTCACGATCCTTGGATGTGGAGTCCAGTCTGCATAGAGTGGTGCACTTTTGGACAGTAGTTCTGTCCCGAGGTACATCACTCCTGGTACATGCGTCGCTCTCAGAGAGAGGAGACGTCTGCCGCTCCAAGGGATCAGTTTGTGTGCCAGTGTGTGACTGGAGACAACGCAACCTCCCTTGGCGGTTCATACACGATACTGTGGTCGTGTTGTCTCTCCTCGCGAGGACATGGTGTCCTCTGAGAGAAGGCAGAAAGCGTTTTAGGGTGGGGAACACCGCTAAAAGCTCCGGGTGATTTACGTGCGCCCGCTGAACCCTCCCTTCTAGGAGAGAGAGAATCCCTCTCTCCAGAATATGGGTTGACTCTCTCCGGGCTTGTGAATACAGATAGCCCGAGAAGCGAGGGGGGGTGACGGTGACTTGGAGTCTGTAGCTCCGTGTAACTGTCTTGAGAAACCCAAGCAGATGTCGTGAGCATCTCCCGCTGTATGTTCCTTAGAGCCAGCTGAGATGTCACGTCTCTTCCCCTCTGAGTCTCTATTTGTTGTGTTATGGGGCCCTCCAGTGTCTGAGCACTGTGGTGCCCCATTTCGACAATCCCCACCGACACAGCGCATGCGTGTGGTGCCCCTACACCACCGCCACGCGCATGCGCAGTGCGCGTGGCGGTGGTGCCTTCACGACCCCAGCCGGCACTGCGCATGCGCGTGACGGTGGTGCCTTCACGACCCCAGCCGGCACTGCGCATGCGCGTGGCGGTGGTGCCTTCACGACCCCAGCCGGCACTGCGCATGCGCGTGACGGTGGTGCCTTCACGACCCCAGCCGGCACTGCGCATGCGCGTGACGGTGGTGCCTTCACGACCCCAGCCGGCACTGCGCATGCGCGTGACGGTGGTGCCTTCACGACCCCAGCCGGCACTGCGCATGCGCGTGACGGTGGTGCCTTCACGACCCCAGCCGGCACTGCGCATGCGCGTGACGGTGGTGCCTTCACAGACCCGTCAATTGTCCGCCCTTTGAGAGAGGCCGTAGCTGCTCTCAGAAGGGGAACAGTTGACGGACTGTTTATTGTTTTTATTGTTTTTCTTTTCATTTTTTCGAGCTGCGCCCTTGGCTCGAAGCTTGGATGCGTCAGCGTAAAATGTTTTATGACAGAAAAATCAATAAGTGTGTGACATGTGTTTATGCGGCCTTGAGGATGGTGTTGAGGCATCTCTCGAACACATTTAGAGCTGGGGAACCATAGACTTCCAGCTCTGTCACAGAGGGAAGGAGGGGCTGTCACGCAGCTCGCTTCTTCTTCCTCGACTGCTGGCCGATATTCTGGGTTGGCTGCGCCTGAGGTGGCAGAGGTGGAGGGCCTCGTCCTCCTTCTTTTTCGACCCGCATCTCCTCTGCATGGAGGCAAGAGCGGAGCCGAAAATCCCCTCGGGAACGATGGGCATGTCAAGCACATCCTCCTTTTCCCGGTCTGGGAGGTTGGTGAGGTTGAGCCATCAAGCTCTTTCCTGCACCACCATGATCCCCATTGTTTTGCCCGTGGCCTGGACGGCGCAGCGTTGGACACGGAGACAAATGTCTGTGACCGTGGCCAACTAGTCCAGAACGGCCGGTCCAGGATTACTCGACATATCCTCACAGAGCTCCGCTTGGTATGCGGTTAGCAGTGAGGAAACGTTCAGAGCCCTGGCGGACAACGCTGCGGCTCTGTAGGCCCGTTCAGTCATGGTCGACTGGAAACGGTCCACCTTCGCTGGCAGCGTGGGGTTCCTGCTTGGTGACGGGCCCATCCTCGGTAGGAGGTGGGCTGCCACCAGCAGTTCCATCGGCGGTATGCGGAGCAGGCCGAGCCTCTCCATACCGTTGCAGTCTAGGGAGGAGGCACCCTGGATTGGGGCCTTGTTGCTAAAGGGTCGGTCCCTCCACGAGACCGACACCTCATCCAACATCTCCGGGAAGACCGGGAGGAGTTGCCTCCTTGTCCTCGTTGCTTGGGGAGAATGTTTCCCCTCGTAACGGGACCTGGTGGTCTCCTTGGCCATTTCGAGCCACGGGATGTCTAGCCTGGACGCAGTGCGCTGACACGCGGCCTGCAGGTCCATGCTCAGACAGGGCGAAGCTGGTGTGCTATCGCCCGGGAGAGCAGCCATCACTCCCGGCTTTGCCGTTTGAGCCGATGACATGAAGATATCTTCTTCTTGCTCATAAGAATCAGACAGGAAGGACTCAGAGGTGTCCTCTTCGTCCTCCATGTAGTCTAATTCCAGGACATCCTCCGTGGGCGAGACCATGGTGAGGTCTCGCTGGGAGCTCCCGCCTGGTGAGGCGTGGGGCTCCGTTCCCGCGTCTCTTGCCGCCACCGGGTCCCGGCCTGACACGGCGTGGGATCCCGGTTCCGCAGCTGCCGCTGTTAGTGAGCCCCATACCAACACAGTGAGGGGCTCAGTCTCTGCGGCGGACGCCCCCGTGTCTTGATTGCCAAACGGCGAATCAGTGGACATGAGGGAGTCCTGTTCCAACAAGCTAGCTTGGTGTGCTAGCCGTCGGTGGAGGCTCTTTCGGGTGAAACGGGCACAATGCCCGCACGAGCCGGGGTTGTAGATAGCCTCCTGGGCGTGTTTCAGCCCGAGGCAGGACGAGCAGATCTGGTGTGAGTCTGTGCCTGCTATCTTCAACCCGCAGCCGCATGACCGAGCCTCCGAGTCCCTGACTCTTCTGGTGTGAGGGGGAGAGGCGTCCATCTTGTTCGCCTCGTGGCGTGGAGAGGACCCGCTCGTAACAGGTACGTCGTTGAGAGAAAAGTGTTACCAACCCGTCATTAATCCGGAGAAAAGGGGACGGTGTGGGTCCATTGTTCTCAAAGAATATTGACTGTGTGTCAATATACTTCTAATCCCTTTCTCCTCCGTGAGAGAGAAAAAGAAAAGCGTCCTCGCTACCGTGGTGTCGGTAGTAAGGGGAAGCTAGCTAGCAACATGTGTGTTGCTAGCTTGAAAAAAAAAATCGGACCTACCTTACTTTCCGGGGAAGAGAAGGGCGAGGTCGATTTCAATACTAACTGGCGTTAGTATTACCGTCTTCCTGCAAAGCAGAAGGAGTAGCCGGCGAGCGCCCGTCGACCGAAATGGTTATATTTGGGTTCAGTCTGTGGACCGTTAAGCTTGTCCGGCTACTATAGAGATGCGCTCTGAGAGGAGGTGTTTGAATGACGCATGCGTCGTGGCACAAGCTACTTATAGGGGGTGATTCCCTGACGTTGACGTCAAGATCACCAGCCAATCAGGATTGGCGTAATGAGATTGATGCTTCCGTTTGCTCCGCGATGAGGCGCATCCCATAGTGAGACATCGAATGGAGTGTTATGAATGAGAACTAGTTTTTCTGAATAAAAACAAATGTACTACTAACCTTGACCAGTGCTGAGTGCAGGTAGATGTTGTGGGGCATGATGACGGCGCCTACAATTCCCACGGCCTGCTCCAGCTGCACAGACCCGCAGCCGGCGCAGTAAGGGATGAACATCCCCTTCAGAAGCTCCGTTTGGTCTGGTGCTGCCACCACATACTACGCACAGGCAAAAGAGAGTCACATCTGTCAAAATCTGACAGCTGTCAATAAACACTTGAACTATCCAGGACATTGTAAGAGACTTTTACCTCATAACCAAAGCTCAGAGCCATTACGGTGATGAGGAATCCAAAGAAGGCTTCAAGTTTCCTCAAGCCTACAAGGAGGTACAAACTGTATCAACACCTGGAAGCACAGCTTTCATAACACATTGAATGTTAAGTAAGTGAATCCCTACCGTATTTGTCTAGAAAGAGGAACACAAATGTGTCTGTGATGGTGATGAGGACTCCTGCCCACAGTGGTATCCTGCAGGGGAAAGAGAAGAACTACAGTAACTCCTCACCATTACAGAAATATACTCTTTCTAAATCTCTACAAATGTTTGCAGGCGCTTCTAATGGTACCTGCCCACTGAGAGAAGGTTGAGAGCGATGGCACAGCCAATGACCTCCTGCATGTCCGAGCCAATAATCGCCAGCTCCACCATCACCCAAAGCATGACCCGAGGAACCTGAAACAGAAATAAAATAACGGATATAATCAGAGAGTGGAAGAGGATGTCATTTAGCAGCATTTAATGCTCTTAAAACAGGATATTAAAAATGTAGGGCTGTTGCGGTTGATGTTTTATATTAAAAGCTTCTATTGAGTTTTACCAAAAAGGCTTTAATGACTGTCATCATATTTTTTGTTCTGACCCGACGAAAAATGTTAAATAAAGTGATTGAATTAACTGATTTTTCATCAAATCAAATGTATCTAAAGAATGTCACTCGTCCATCAGGCATCCCTTTGTATGACAAGCAGGGGAGGGCAAACTGTTCTTTGACAGCAGTGAAAACTTTGTTTTTGGAAAACTAAAAACCAACAAACATGAATTAAAGTAGAATATTTGATTAGGAAAATAAACATTTTGGATAGGCTCTGGAGGTATTGGAAATGTTTGGATCAGAGACATTGAAACACAGCGACCCTTGTAATCTAATTCTTCAAATAGTAGAATACTGATACCAATATTGTAGTCTAATCTTGATCAGTGACATGCAAAAAAAAAAGAAAATAATCAATTAAGGTTTATAACTTTACTCTATTTGGTACAGCAAAAATGGAACACTCATTTTGACACTCTTAACTCACTCACACATTCAGTCCCATTCATGAAAAGTTAATGTACAACAAGAAAGGGTAAGTTAATATGCGTTATGAGTGCTGAATGCTCACTGTGGAATACTGGCGGTTGCAGACTTCAGCCAGGTGCATGCCTGTGACGACCCCGAGGCGCGCAGCCAGCCTCTGCAGCAGCAGCCCGATGATGGTGGCTCCGAGGAGGATCCACAGGAGCTGAGACACAAAGACAAATAAATCAGTACAATCACCTTCCCTAAATGTAAGTCATTGCACCTATGATGAAGTTGATGCCTTTTCTTAGAGAAATACTGTATGTTGATGCAACCTATTTTGTGTGACAATTGAGCAAGAGACAGACAACACATGACTAGAGGCCATTTTGCCTTCAAAATAAAAGAATACTGATACTAAAATGTCACCTTATAGCCGGCTTTAGCTCCGGACTGCAGGTCGGACTCGATGTTCCCTGGATCCAAGTAAGCAATGCTCATCAAAAACCCCGGTCCAGTGAAGGCCCAGAGTTTACGGAAGCTGAACATCTGAATGGGGGAAAAGTCACATTTCGGCATTACTGATAACATGTAATTTGATTGATATGGAGTTGTATACATTCCAAAATAAAGTGTGTTAAGCTTCCCAAAATCAAAAAAAATAATATAACTCCAATAAGTTTAAAACATTATACTTGATCTTTGAAACTGATGATGATACATGATTACATACATACCCACACTTAAGCGTGTGTTTTGCTGCTTGTTTGACATGAAACAGTGGTATGAAGCTTAGCGCAAGTTCAATAAGGAAGACCTAACACGAGTCACTTACACGTCACTCGATGGCTCCCTTCCCCCCTCATTAAATATGAGGGCGTCACCCTTCAGCAGCCAATAGCTGCACATGCTAAATTCCTTAAATGCCTGCTATTCCTCCCTGTCAGTTGTCATTTGCAGATGACCGCAACCCGCCTCCACCCCTCTCGCCTCCAGTCTCCTCCAGGACAAAGCTAAACCTTCCTTCTTCAGACCGGTCTCACCTACTCAGCACCACCACCAGTGTCAGTGTGGATTTCATCGGAGCGGTGCTTTCCCTCCTGAATGATTATCCTGCAAACCGGGGCCTAATCGCCAAACACCATTACATTCTCCTGTTGTATTATCATGGCAATCATTTTATTCATATGACGTGTAAACAATAAATATGTAATTCTTAAATCACGTCTCTCCGGTTTGAAATATAAGGATCTTACCTGGCTGACATTGTCAGGAATGGCCACCTTGTCCTCAAAGTATGTGGAGAAGGGTTCATCCTGGGCTACAGGTGAGGAAGGAGGAGAGACGGAGCTGTACTGGTTTGTCTCAGCTCCATTCTCCTGAGGGGAGTCCTCTGACAGAAACAGAGAAGAAAAAATGTATTTGGTGCCATTATGACAAATATCTTTTTAAACATGGATTTCACTTTTGTAGTTCTGAAAGTCATTTCTAATGTTTAATGATAAACTCTCTACAGACACATTTCATTGCGACAACAGTGTTGCAGTTGGCCATGCTACATGATTTTAGTATTGACAGCTAGGTGGGAGAAAAGTACCTAGTAGTAAAAAGGGTTCAAGATTTGGCCCATAAATTATTTTTGGTTTAATGTAAATAGAAAATAATTGTTGTGATACTAGACTAATACTTTAGCAACAGCACATGATGCTTTTCAACATAGCCAAACTCTCAAACCTCTGTTCACCTAACCTTAACCCAAATTGTACAGCAAGGTTAGCATGAATTAAAAGCAAAGTGAAATTGGTTCTGACTAAACCGTTTTTTGTTTTACTTTCTAAAGAGCTGAGGTCTTATGAGTTAGCAGACATACAGCAGATACCCAAGGAACAACAACAGCTCTGCCATTCAAATATAATCTAAAACAGATATTTCAAGGTGAACAGAAGACAAAACACAGCTTCCGTCTTAGACGTGTCTGAACAGCAGCTTACTGCATGGACTTAAAGATTGAGCCACAGTTTTAATGACCAGAAGCGACATATTCTCAATATATTCTCATATTGTCTTTACACAATAATGTTAAGACCTGTAATTATGACCCATTATTCAACTCCTAAGCCCAATGTACCAACAAACATGTTTTCTGAGAACACAATGAAAGGAAAATAATTACAGTCAATATTTACAAGAGTAAAATCGCAGAAAAAGCTCTTCTAACTCTTGTGTTTACCATTTCTGGCAAATGATATACCAGAAAACATTGTGTACTACTCACTGAGTTTGGACCTTTCATTATTTCCTTCCTTCATTTCCAACTGACGGCTGCTCCCACAGACCGCTGCTCCTAACAATGACTCTGCTTATATGTGAATGCCTTAATCATCACTTTTGTTGTCATTCGTCGCTTAAAGACATTCTTACATCCTGTTTCTAAAAATGAGCCCCAAAAGACAGAGAAGTAAAGTACGCACGCCAAGGCACACATCTGCTCTTTTTTTCCATAGAGGAAAACCGAACCATAGCACAAATAGTTATAGCAGTGTGACCTGCCATCTCTGTTTGCCCTTTAATGATTAAACCATTTGCCAGATTAGATCAGGCAAGCCACAGCTTAGTCCGTCTATTAAAAACACACCTTTTTTAATGTGCTTTGACTTAGTCTATTTATTACATGTTATGTATGTCTGATGTTTGTTTAATGTTTTAACAAATTATCATACACCTTATGTCTAATTTTAATAGTTTTAAAATATTATCATATACCTTATCCTCATTTATTCTTCTATGATGTTCTCATCTAATACTTTATTTTTTCATTGTATTGGATTTTTTATGCTGCGTTGTAAAGCACTGTGATATATGTTTTTAAAGTGTTACACAATATACATTCAGATACTTAAATTATTCCAAGGAAGAAAGAAAACAAATGTTATTTTTTATAAATATGAGAGTTTGAGTTTTCAAAAGTCAAGCCATGGCTCTGGGGCAACATGTATATAAAACAGTGTTCAGTATTCTTCAGTAAAATATTGTTTTAAGCCTCTCTGTCAGACGCACGCTGACACAGAAAGAGGATTGCAGCCCTAACCCAATGGCCAGAGTGTGTAATGCTGGAGAACACACAAGGTGTGTCTGTAATGTGATGGTTGTATTTCTGTTGTCTTAAGCTTTACCTTCCAGGAGGTCTTCGTCTTGCTCGGCCTTCATCAGGGCAGGCTGAGGGATCCCTGGGAAGTGGAGGGATGAATATCAGCCTCCCTGGAATACAACAACAACAACAACAGATACATCATCTTGAGGAGCATGAAAACTGTTGAAGGTAAAACAGTAATTATCACATAAGTGATGCTTTGCACTCAAACAACCATTGAGCTAAAATGACTGGATTCCCAAAGAGACTTACTTCAGGTTTTCTCAATAACAGTAAATGCAAATATGAATGTATATCATGAACATTTGCAAAATGGTCTTGCCCTTTCCCTTTTTTATTAAAACAATATTGATTCGATTTATTTAACAAATATGCCGTTTCATTGATTGGTCTATAAAATTGTGAAAAATGTCTGTCCCAGATTCAAAACCCAAGCTGATGTCTTTGAATGTATACTACTGTCAGTCCAAAGCCTAAACAAACTAAATTAAAGAGTATAAAACAAAGAAGCCAGAAATATACATATATTCTAGGCTGAAAAAAGCATTCCAAGCCATTTTAGCTTAATAAATGACTTTTTATTAATTGATTAATCGAATTTGCCGTTGATCAACTAACTTTTCTCAGCTGTTCAAAGCTCTGATTTATTTTAGACAAAAGAGGCCATATCAGTAAATGATAATAAATACAACATAAGAACAACAACACAGAGATATCATAGCAGTTTGCAAGTCCACAGTGATTAAAACAAAGTAACATTTCTTTCCAAAGAACAAGAGAAATACCTTGTGACATTTATGTGTGGGCTCAGTTACGGCCATTTTGGTTGCAGAATTAAAGTCAGGAACATTTCTAGTCACACGCTGATGACTTGCAATTATCTTGGGAGCTGAATGCATCATTAAATGCCATGTAATGTTGTGATGCCCCTGTGGGTCCATCAGTAGAGAGGGTGTGGCTGTTCTGTCTGTGCTGCATTGGCTGCATTGATTGCACTGATTGCAGTAACTCAGGGCACCTGGGTCTGGTGCTCTGCAGCTATTTTAAAGCCTCTCTGCTCCTGTCTGTGCTCTCTGCTTTTCCCTGCAGGCACGGTTTTGTTGAGTATACTATGAGTTTCTTCAGTTGCTTTACTTTGTGCACTTCAACACTCTCACACACATACATGTCCATACAATCCTCACCCTGCATTTACATTACCGATACCACTGACATCCACACCTCATACTTTACTGGTTTTGACTTAATTTGATTTGTTTGTCCTAAATAAACATATTTTGTTAACCGTCAACATGGTGTGTCTCCTTTTTGTTGTGGCCTTTTGAGCCGGGTCATAACAAATGTACTTTTTCATTAAAATGTCGAAGTCATAAAAATGACTCTGCAACATTAAGAGCATGTGAGATGTCACTTCTAGGGATGCACGATAATTATGTTGTTAGGAATTATGACGTCATCCCGATAAACCCGATACCAGTATTAATAGCCCCGATAATATACAATATATTTTTTGGGTAAAAAAAAAAGAAAAAAATACTGCGGTGTGGGTGGATTGGGATGAGGGGCGCTTGTTTTTCACTCGGCTCCTCCCGTTTTGCCAGTACTGTGGTAGTGGTTTAGGAAGAGGGGAGTTCTTCACAAATCCAGCGCTCCCTAATACTTCGAACCTGATCAGTCCAATAGAGTCTGGCTGCAGACCGCAGCAAGGAGGCGTTTCCTATAGGGGCGTTTCCTTGCGTTTTTTGTTTTGTTTTTGCGGAGGGATCTAGATCGGCATGAAAGCACATTATGCAATGTGCAATGTGGACATTATCCCGCTTATTACACATGGTCACATTCTCAACAAAGTAACGACATGACTCCCAATAATAATTGAAATTCTTTTATGGATTTAGAAGTAGCACGATTCATTATGTCAAACCTTGAAAGATATCCCTGCCCTAATGCTAAAAGTAACTGGCAACTGAATATGTGTCGCCGTAGCTATGATGTCTATGTCTGGACCGCTGCGTAAAAAGGAGCGTTGGAGCTATGTGCAACTGAAGGCATATGCTCGAACCGGAGCTGCCTGGAAGCTGCAATCATGTTCATGTATCCGAGCTGAGTATGCTGACTTCTCGTACAATGTCCCACTGTCTGGCTTCCTGCATAAAGTCAAGTGCTCGGTGCAGTTGTGGCGAAATGTCGCTCCTCTGTTTTCATTTAAACAGCTCCTTATATCCGTTAGCGCAGCTAGCTAGCACCAGATGCTAACAACAACAATGCACGTAAGATCTCTCTCTCGCTTGCTCGGGCCACACACACACACACCATTTTTTTTATTATCGGGTATCGGTATCGGTCTTGAGAAGCAGGAAGTTATCGGTATCGGTTTCAAAAAACCAATATCGTGCATCCCTAGTCACATCCTTAATGAGAACCTTGAGTAGACCACCGGCACCAGTTTCACTTCCACCACATGCATCCTTCCTCTCACACTCGGCTCCACAGTAAAATTGATACTTCTTTACTTAACACCCCGAACATTTTATGAAAAAACCTTCAGTCCACACAGAGACAACAGTTTTATATAACGGCAAGTTATTTGAGACTGAGAGTGTAGCTCCTTTAAAAAGCATGTGACTATGGGATCATACGAGGCAGCAGACAGAGCTGCTTTAAAGGTCAACGGTTTCATCTGAGTGTCACTTTCTTTGGTTCACAACTCAACATGTGCTCTGTATTGTAGTGTTTGGCTTTATAAAAAGTGATACAATCCTGGGTACTTTGCTTAGTAGCAGCAACAATTCATTTAAAAAGATTACATTTTGAGAAATTATATTAGTTTACAACAAATGTGTTTCTTGAAATATAAACCCCTAATTCTCGACAAAACATCATGTGGACATAAATCAACCAGCTTGTTTTCAAAAAGGAAGGTCTAAGCCACAGGATGGTTCAGTTTTCTGCATCTCAAGACACTTAATTGTTGTGTGTTCTCATGTGGCTGCAGCCAGCAGTCAGAGTGAATTAACTAGGAAGAGTACAAAATGAGGAAATGCGGTATTATTTTGAAACTAAGATTTCTTTGCTCATAAAAAACAAACGATACCAAACCAGCTAAACTAGTAAAAAATATCCTATAATTGAATACCATTGACAATGACACACATGATGATGGAATTTTCTCCAATCATTTTTCCCAACGTTAATCAAATCAAAACAACTCCACTAAATCTCTAAACGAATGTGTCTCTCACTCCACTAAATGACTACCTCATCTTATTATATACTACCTATGTTTAAATAAATGTTTTTATGTGATGTTATTTTTACACATTTACTTTCATTTCTAATGGTCATTTATATATTTGTATTGTATTTTTTTTTATTATTCTAAAATGGAGAAACTGTCACAAAACACAACTCCCCCGGGTTAAGACATTATTCGGACTGATAATGTTAATAATAAAAACATTATTTTGCAGAGGATCATGTTGATCAAGTAATGTCTCACAGTAAGTTTTCCAGATGAAGATCAAAACAGGACTGTTAAGTAAGACTAGAAAAGGAGATTTTAGTGTGCAGGTATTTACTTAGGTTTTAAGTCAACTGCCTTTGTCTTATCACCTGGTTAAAGAATATATCAGCTTAGTTCTGTTCAGCTTTTGATCAACCTACAGGTGTATTAAAAATACATTTTATTGCAGAACCTTGTGACTTGGTTTTGGACTTTCACACATCGTCAGGTTATTTTTGTACACTGTGCTATCTGACATAAGTATTGGTTGTACTGGTCCCAGACCCAGTGTGACCCGAATTCCACTCTTGAAGTTGTACAACTGCCTTTAAAATGTGTCGGCACTTATCTTTTCAAACTCCATGGACAATCACGTGTAGGTGGTAATAAAAGAGATTAAGACTCCGACTAGGTTTCCCAGAGGCAAAGAATGTGGTAGAACTTAATCCATATATTAGACTCAACATTATTCACCAGCTTCAGGAAATACAACTTATGCCATCACCTACATGAGTCAAAAAGTTGGAATTGACTATTTTAAATTAGGAGATATTCCTTTATTGCCACACAGCTAGGCTTGTGGAAATAATTTCAGTACGAGCAAGTTTGGAAATAATATAACATTTGAAAGTGGTAAGCTTAGTAACAAATCTCATCGCTTAGTCACAAACTCATCTGACTTCCCCAAAAAGCCTTGGCCTCAAAAAACATCATAGGAGCCTAATCTGCATCGAACAGCTTTTACAATCATTAAATCTACGACAATTCCCAAACTGACAAATATTCTCTAATGTTACACCCCCTAAAAAGGATGCTGTAGCAGGCGGTTATACCACAAGAAAAAACTAATCTCAACACAGTAATGCCAAAGCAAACATCTAAGAAAACTTATTTTTAATGTTAGGCAAATATTGCAGGGAAAAAAGTAAATCAAGAACCCTGCACACACATTATGTCACAAACATACTGACCCCCTTCCCCCCAGCAACAAACGGTTGCGTCTGCTGCCGTCTGGCTGTACCCAGCATCAGGACAAAGACCACCAGACTCAGGGACAGTTTTATCCAACAGGCCAAAAGACTGCTAAACTCCTGAACTTGCACCATTTCTATTGTTTTTTTGTATTCGTTTAATGTCTTTTTTATATTTATGTTGCAATGTTGGAGGAACCTGTGACCCAAGGTTTTCATTGCACAACTACACTGTAGCTGTGTATGACATTACAACCTTTGAACCTTTTGAACCTAAAGTACTACTACATTTTAGTAGGGACTCTAAGTTATCCCTACCTCTGTTCACATAAAGCCATGAGCTTGCTGTGTTGCTATGTCCAGGGACTACAGATGAAAAATAGCCTCTTGACTAGCATTTATAAAAATGTCCATTAATGTGCACTTTACCTGTTAAAATCAACTAATACACTTTAATAATGTATCAAGGTCTAGTCAATTACTGTTAATAACATCTTACCCTTAAATTGTCAGAAAATACACGTTAAATGTGAGACGGTGAAACTCAGTTGTACATGTTGAATCTGAATAAATGTAATGATGACGATGATATAACCATGACTGTATATGGGTCAAAGTGTATCCTAATGACTTCATCAACTCAATATGATGCTCTGATTTCCAGCTTTGACACGTGAGTCAACCCACCGATTGTAGTGCTCACAATAACATGATGTACAAAGTAATCTCTTTAAATTGCTGCATTTTGCCTTTAAGTACAACATCTGTGTATTTTTAGAATTAAGTAGACAGGTCATTCATATACTGCTGCAATCGTTTTTGATTAATTTGACAAACCCCCAAAGTAACATTAGTAAGGAGCAAACCAGAACTTCACCGTTTGGCCCCTGGTCTTGATAACTTTAACTACATGGTGATGTGGCTGCAGTCAAACCAACTAGCTACAAAACCCTTTATATATTATGTAAACTTAAAACCCTTCTAACAAACACGCTTATAAAAACTGTAAACACCAACACTGTCGCTTTACTGTAACTATATTATTGTGATCGAGCTAGTTTCCATGGTACCCGTTAGCCGTCAGGTGGGATCTGCTAACCTACCTTTATCAAAGTATGAAAACACTCTTACCTGTGTTCACTTTATGGGAGAGTACAACAGCAGGTTATGTTTTGACGATTAAAGCGGCTTTTAAACTGACATCATCTGTGTAAATCTCCAGGCGGCTAGCTAAGTAGCACGTTATCAAGCTAAATTCTGGCAAAGTCGTATATTTCCATGTCAAATGTAAGTTGAAGACTTACTGCGCATGTGCAGTCATTTAACTCTTTTGATTGGTCGAGGAGTAAGCTTTGTAGGCCCTGGGTTTAGCCTGTCAGGCCGTCTATTCTTATAATCATCTCAACCAGCTTCAATAGCAGTGGAATAAGTACTCAGATACTTTATTTAAGTAAAAGTAGTAATATTACAGTATATGAATAATACAGTATTCGTATACTAGTAAGCAATACTTTGGCTTTACACATAGGTTTGAAGTCAAAGTATTGCTTTCCAAATCTTACTTGATGCAAATTATTGACATAAAAATATACTTCAAGTACCAAGGGTGAAAGTACTGATTATTCATCAAATATAATTATTGATGCATTAAATCTGTCAAGGTGGGGCTAATTAGTTTATACACTATTATATACAATATAATCAATTTTAATGTATTAGTTAATTTAATTTGTTTATAACGTATTATTTAAAAGAACATTTGTAAAGAAACGAAAAGTAAATTATGTTAAAAGCAAATAAGCAGTTTGTGCACCAACATTCAGCAGGTCAAAGACCAGTGTGTACAAAGGAAAATGAAATGCAATATAAAAAGAAATACATTTAAAACGTTTTAAAATGTAAGGTGAACAATATAATAATAATATAATATAATAATTAATCAGTGACCACAGAAAAGTAATACTATAAACTATAGTATATTTACTATATGCTTTTTAAATATAAATTAGTACGTACAGTTTATGTTATAAGGGTGTATGTGTCTATGTATAATTAGAATTTTAATAAAAAAACAATGACGTTTGTTACAAGGACAGATCATGGATGTATAATGGGAGAGAAGCCTTGCATGTTCTGACCATGGTTCTGACGTGACATTAAAGTGCTTCTAAATCACGTTTCTTTAATTCTTCTCGCGATATTCCGGCTACTGTGGGGTAACTAACGTTACACATCACATATCCCAGCAGCTAACTTAGCTAAAGCTAGGCTAACTAGCTGCTACAGAGTGACATGTAGTCAACTTTACAACCAGTCTCAATGAAGGAGCTTCCACAGTGATTTGGACATGGAGATAAGAAATATCAAAGACCAGGTAGTAAATAAAGCTTAATGTTAGATAACTAACAGTGCCGTTACTTCTCACAAACAGTGCAGCTAGTCATGTTAGCAACATGTCGAGCAAAGTTTGCTACGAGGCTAGTAAATGATACAAAATCTTTGCAATGCAGACCAAGACTGTTTTAATTTGATGTTCGAAATTACCTTTTTTTTAATGCAACCAGACCACATATTGAGGTCATTGGGCTCACTGGTACACGAAGTACAAACCCTTCCAAACAAACATTGTAATCTTTAAATGGAATCACATTTATCACTTGTATGATACGATTGCTAAACGTTATATGTGGAAGATAAATCTAGGCAAGTCATTGCTATATATAATAGTTGCAAAACGTTGTAGGAGTTTTGCATGATTGAAACAACTCAAGTATTTCACTTCAGTCCGTAAATCCCAATGCAATACAACAGCTTTGAGTTGAACGTGATGTGCTAATCTTTACAGGAAAAGCATTATTACTAATAAAATATTGTTTCTCGAGACAATGACATTTTCCCAGGAAATGCACAGAGAGCAGCTTGTTACTTACTCTTTACATCCGACATGTAACAGTTTTATTACAACTCAGCAAAACCATGAATGTATCTTTGAGTGAGATTAAATAAGTGTGCTGAACATGAAGAACTGCACCTAATTTGCATGTGATGTCAAAAGTATCCTGGTGTTTTTGGTCTGTTTATCATGTCACATCTCTCTTCCAGTCTCCATTGGTCCAGGCTATTTTTAGCCGAAACACAGAAGAAGTGACATTTTTATTGGACCATAATGAAGATGTCAATTCTTTGGTAATATTGTCCCACATTTACTCTGCTATAACGTTGTTGTTGTTGTTGTTGTTGTTGTTGTTGTTGTTGTTGTTGTGTGAAAGTAGAATATATCATATTTTGGGTCAATTGTTAATGACAGGCTATAGTAAATAATGACACATTGTTCTGCTGTAGTCAAGTTGACTTTGTGGCTGCCATCATAGCTTTTCTTTAATTTAAATTCAAGCTTATATATGTTTCTGTTATTGCCGAGTTTGAAAAACAACTATTACTGAAACATTTGATGCAAAATGTAACTTTGATTACAAATATATATGGAAAGAGTTTAATTAGAAAATAACTATGATAACCTTTTCAGAATATACCAAGAAAGACATATAATACAAGTATAACCTAAAAAACTTTTTTTTTAAAACGTTTGTTTTTCTTTTTTCTCAGGACCAAGAACAAAGCTCACCCCTTCATGCTGCCGCCTATTCCGGGGATGTCCAAACTATGGACCTACTTATTACTTCTGGTACAAAAACCTTATCTTAATTTGAAAAAGATCACAGTAAATGGAATCTACATACACTTGCATATTTTTGTATTGCCCTTTTCTAGTAAACTACAGAGGATCTGAAATGTTGTCAAAATATATATCTAATTTTGCTTTCGTGTCTGTTACAGGTGCAAAAGTCAACGCTAAGGACCGGGGTTTGCTGACTCCCTTACATCGAGCAGCAGCCTCTAGAAATGAAGTATGTCCCCATTTTTATTATTTCAAAAATACAGAGGATAGAAGGGACTTGACCACAAGATATTTTGGTTTGACAAAATGTTATCTTTGTGTTGCTCCTCAGAAAGCTGTTGAACTGTTACTGAAGCACGGAGCAAAGGTCAACACTCAGGACAAGTACTGGCATACACCTTTACACATGGCAGCTGCAAAGTGGGCCACAGGCTGTGCCGAAGCTCTGATACCACACATGTGCAGCATGGATGTTGCTGACAGGTCAGGGAGGACGCCACTGCATCACGCAGCGCACAGCGGCCATGAAGAGGTGAAGTTGTTTGTCTTCCTCCTGATTTCTTTCCATGTCCCAAGTCACTATCTATCCTCTATGTTTGATACTTATCATATTGGCTGCAAACAAGGACTTTGGATAGATATTCTGTCAACTGATTAATTGATTGTGACTAGTTGTTGCAACTGTAGTAACCATTTTATTATGTTTCTGCAGATGGTGAACTTGCTCCTTAAAAAAGGTGCCACTGTGAGTGCCAAAGATAAGAAGGAAAGGCAGGCAATTCACTGGGCTGCACACCTCGGTAAGTGGTGACATTGGACAGAAAGACACACATTTATTTGCATGTAAGTCTCGTAAGCCAAGTCTGCAAACAGGCCAATAGGAAAGATGGTGTGTTGTGTCTGTGCATTGTAGAGACTTGTGGTTAATGTTAAGCTTTTCTTTCAGGACATGTGGATGTTGTGAAGCTTCTTGTGTCAAACGGTGCGGATGTGACGTGCAAGGACAAACGCGGTTACACTCCGCTCCATGCTGCAGCTGCCAGTGGACAGTTAGACATGGTCAAATACCTGTTGAGACTGGTGGTGGAGGTAAAGTATCTCAGTCATATCAGTACTGTATGGTCTGTAAAGAACCATATATTCAAATGTGCTTAACACTTCTGCATAGGGGTGAAGTGCATTTATATAAATGTGAATTTTTAAACAAACCAACTCTTTCAAATCAGACTTATTTTTTCCTCCTTTTACAAATTCCTCCAGGCCTTTCTTGGTCTCTTGACTTTACACTGATAATACACTTCAGTGTTTCATAGTCTCGTGCTGTCATATCACTAGCGTTTTTTCTTCTAATCAACTAATCAATTGTTTTCCTCCTCTATCTCTCAGACTGATGAACCTAACACCTTTGGGAGCACAGCGCTGCACATGGCCTGTCACACGGGGCAGGACGCTGTGGCCTCTGAGCTGGTCAACTGTGGCGCCAACATCAATCTGCCCAACCACCATGGCAGCACGCCACTACACCTGTCTGCCGCCTCTTCCAGCGGGGTGCTGTGTCTCGAGCTGCTAATTAACAATGGTGCTGATGTCAACGTGCAGGTAGTGAGACCACTTCTATCTTCTATAGGGATTTACAATGCATATTAAATGCTTCTTGTTTTTACGATACGACGATAATACTGGTCAGATCAAGTCTGAAATGTGACTTGCATCACAGCAGCTCCATTTGTAACATCAACATGGACAAATATCAAGACACAATACATGAAAAATAAAAAACATTTAACATAAAAATCACTGAGAGAAAACATGCTCAAAGACCCTTTAGCATGCATTTGTTCTGGGATGTGTTGAATCGAGGGACCACTTACACTTATAAACATAATTTCTTATATACTAACAGTCATAAAACATTATAGATGAGGCTTATAATGAATTATCATTATAAGCATTACAAATAATAAAAATGCATCATGACGTGCATCACTTAAGATGCTTAATAGATTATTTAATACAATTAATTGCATCACAATTCATTTACTACATCAATCAAAAAAATGAAGATGACATGCATTATATCAAGATGTACTGCACTTTACTTTTCAATGACAACTTACCATAACGGATGGAATATTAAAGCACAGAGTCCTGCTGCAGTTGATTGTTGAGGACTGTACATGTTAGTAAATGTGGGCTTCAAAGAAAGTGTTAAGTGATACTGGATTGTAGTCAATGTTTAGAGGATTCAAAGAACATGTACTGATTGTAAGTATATATGCCATTTTTTTAACTAAACATGTTTTCTTATTCTCTGTTGACAGAATAAAGAAGGGAAAAGCCCTCTGCATATGGCCGCAATGCACGGGCGCTTCACAGGCTCTCAGATTCTGATCCAAAATGGTAACAAAGCCCAGCATCACAGTTCTCTCTCACAATCCACTCCAACTTGAATGATCATCAATGTCTTCAAATGAAACCCATGACATACTCGCATCTTCCTCTGCACACAGGTGGGGAGATCGACTGCACTGATATGTTTGGAAACACCCCTCTTCATGTTGCTGCCAGATATGGTCAGGAGCTGCTGATCAGCACTCTGCTGACCAACGGTGCTGATAAGACCAAGTAAGGCCAAACCTGAGAGTCTTCCATGTTTGTCTTTGGTTTTGTTCATGATAAACATTATTACACAACTTGATACACATGATTTTGTATTTTGGGAGAAAACTGATTAAGCTGCACATTCACTGTTAATGCTCCAAACCAACAATACAAAATGTAATACTAAATCATCTTTGTAATGATCTTCAAAGACAGGGTATTCATGGGATGCTTCCACTGCATTTGGCAGCGCTCTACGGATATCCAGACTGCTGTCGAAAGTTATTGTCCAATGGTGAGAATCTCTTTGAGTCTATAAAATCCTTAATTTATCATCTCCTTTTTAAAAAAATGTTTACTAACACGACTCAATATGTTTCCACTTAACAAAGTCTTATTGTTGGTTGTGTATCGCTCAGGCCAGTTTTACATCATGCCGTCTCAAGTGCCGTCAGCAGGGGATGATATTAACGTCTTAGACGACCATGGAAGGACCTGCCTGCATGCAGCTGCCTCTGGAGGGTGAGCCAACACACACACACATTAGGGGTGTATTCAAATATTTATACACTTGAGTATTGGGAGATTATATATTATTCTCAAACACTATACATTTACTAATTAACAGTTAACATGTCAGGATTTGTGGCAGACAGAGGCTTAGTGTGCACAAAGAATACAGCTATGATAAATCGAATTATTTTTAAACTTTTACATTAGTTTAGACTAGGGGTGTCAAACTCAAGGTCCGGGGGCCAAATCCGGGCCGTGACTTCATTTTCTGTGGCCCCACAAGAGCTTGCAAAGAATATTATATGTTTATTATACGGTTACATGATGATTTACAGAAGCACATTGCCCATAAATTACATGTCCCACAATGCATCTCAAATTAGACTATTTTCTCAGAATTTTACTTTTGTTCTTTTAAAATGTTACTTTTTTTTTGTAAAAGTCACTTCCTTTTTAAAAAAATGTCACTTCTGTTTTTTGATTGTGACTTGTTTTCCAGAATGTGGCTTTTCTGTTTAAATCCTTTTGTGACATGCACGCTGAAGAGACTTGCAATTATTTGCCCCAGACTTCTGCTTTCAGACGTAGTTAATTATGAAGTTATTACCCTATCCATCGCTGACTGTGTCCATGAGCTGCAACTCAGCCACCCCGATGCACCGGCAATAGTGCTCGGGGACATGAACCAATGTCGCCTGGAGACTGTGTTACCTGGGTTCGAACAGTATGTTAAGGATCACACCAGAAAAGACAATATCCTGGACAAATGCTTTGTTAATGTTAAAGGAGCCTATGTGACTAAATGTAGACCACCAATACTGAACTCTGATCATAATGTCGTGAATATGATACCAGTGTATAAGACCAAACTGAAGAGAAGTAAACCGGAAAAGAAAGTAATAAGGACATGGACAAATGAAAGTAGGGAACAGTTGAAAGCCTGTTTTGATCTGACAGATTGGGACATTTTTCAGGAAGGTTCACTAGATGAAATAACTACTGTTACCAATGACTATATCAACTTCTGTGTAGAACTAGTTGTTCCCACTAAAGAAATACAAATCTATCCAAATAATAAATCTTATGTGACCAAGGACATTAAAACAGTTATAAATACCAGGAAAATAGCTTTCAAAAACAAAGACTATGGAGCACTTAAACAGACAGCAAGAACTGAAAGTCAAATTGAGGGAATCAAAACTGGCACACAGAGAGCTTTTGGAAAATGCTTTTAAAGCCAAAAACCCCAAAAAAGTATGGGACACCATGAAAACCATGACAGGAATGTCACCCTCAGCTAAACCCATTGTGACAGAAAATGAATTTTGTTTTGCTAACGAACTAAACACGTTCTTTACCCATTTCGAGTCACTGGATAATTCTGCAAAGTGCACTGAAATGCTCAAAACCATAATACCTACTTCCTCTGACACAATTACCATCAGTGTCGAAGAGGTCAGAAAAACATTTCAGTGCACTAACACCAAGAAACCGGCTGGGCCAGATGGGTGCAGCGGTTTTCTGCTGAAAAACTTTGCTACTGAGCTGGCTCCTGTGTGGCAACCCATCTTTCAGGCTTCCATTGACACGCACACCATCCCTCTGTCATGGAAAACTTCCCACATCAAACCGCTGCCCAAAATTCCATGCCCAAAAGAACATAAGGACTACAGACCAATAGCCCTCACATCAGTGATTATGAAATCACTAGAAAGAATTCTGCTCCGATTCCTTATCAGTACAACACAAGACAAACTGGATCCATACCAATTTGCCTATAAACAAGGGTGCGCTACGGAAGATGCTGTGGCCACTTTGGTTCACATCATCACTAAACATTTAGACAAACGTAACACTTATGCAAGAGCCCTCTTCCTAGACTTCTCATCAGCATTCAACACAATACAAGCAGATATCTTGGTGTCAAAAATGGCCAAAATGGAAGTAAATCCATACCTGATCTACTGGTATGCAGCTGCTTTCCTCACCAGTAGAGAGCAACTTGTGAAGGTTAACAAAACCCTGTCATCTGCCATCACAACCAATGTAGGGGCCCCCCAGGGCTGCGTGAGTTCAGCTGTGCTCTTTACTCTCTACACTGATGACTGTCGTACCAACACACCAAATCAATTCATCATTAAGTACTCTGATGATACTGCAATAATATCTCTTCTCAGTAACACAGACGACCCTGAGCTGCACCAACAGGCTGTAAATCAGGTGGTCGGGTGGACTGATAGCAATGCTCTTGAGATCAACACCAAGAAAACTGAGGAAATTGTTTTTGGCTCACCATCTGACTCCCATAAAGTCCCCATTGTCATCCATACAGATGAGATCAAGCAGGGAGTTTCATACAAATACCTGGGTGTAATGATTGACCATCTGCTGTCATGGAAGGATCACATTGATTATCTGAACAAAAGGACAAAACAAAGAATTTAGGTCTTTTGGCGCGAGCAGAGAAATTCTTCTGTTGTTCTTTACATCTGTGATCATGTCCTTTCTACAGTACTGCAATATTACCTGGTACAAATGTCTGTCGGCAGCATTAAAATCAAAACTGCTCTACCTGTTAAAGATCTGCTCAAAGATTGTTGGTCAACCCTGTCAGAGACTCTATGACTCAGCCTATCATAACAACCTAGTGAGGCTGTCCAACAACATCATCTCCGACCCAAACCATGTTCTGAACAGTGAATATGAACTGCTACCATCTAATCGGAGATACAGGGTCCCACGATTCAATAAAGTCAGACTGAAGCACTCCTTTGTGCATCAGTCAGTCCTCACAGTAAATACAGAGCTAAATCCCAGACCAAATGCACGCTGAAGGCTCTTTGAGCATCTTTGAGCATGTTTTTCTCTCACTGATTGTGCTGTTATGTTAAATGTTTGTGTTTCATGTATTTGTGTATGCATATTTGTCTGTTGATGTTGGACATGGAGCTGCTGTGACGTAAGTCAAATTTCAGACTTGATCTGACAATAAAGTAATATCGTATCGTATGTCGTTCGTATCCAATAATAATCTAATGCAGTGGCAATAATGTAATATACTACATTATTTTATATATATTTATATATGTATTTTTATATAGTCTTAAAGTTACAACAGGCCCTTTGAGTGCAGCCATAATGCTGATGTGGCATTTGACACCCCTGGTTTAGACCTTATGCATGTAGTGTTGTGTTCTTTATAATATGGGATAGTTTTTCTTAAAATTAGATAATTAAAAAAAACATCAGTATATTACATGCTCACATTGTCACAATATAATAAAGCCTATCCCCTGTGTGGCTTGGAAAACCCTGGTAAAAAACCATGTGCCTACTAGTGCTCTGGCTCCCACCTCCACCTGTCTCCAATATATAAAATTACACCAGGTGCTCTAATCACCCAGTGCCCAAACCTGCCTTCAAAATAAAAGCATAGAAACCACTTTAACTTATGACACTAACTAAGAATACATTTACAATAAACACTATAAACAGCAAGTAAATAAATGTTAAACTATTAAATAATATAAAGAGAGATATAGCTCCAACATTCCGGCCCCTAATTGTGACCTGTGTAAATGCACAATTACTTAAATATATATATACACATATATATATATATAAATAAATGGAGCTATACTCTATTTTTATCCTATCCATACAACATACAAATAATCATAGTTTTCAGGCAACAGCTTCCTGGAAATGAAGTGGAGAAAAAAAAGGAAAGGCTTAAGGAAAAGAGATATATGAAACCTGTTCATTGTATTTTGTTATTGGAATAAAATGCACAAATGGATGATCATTGCCCTGCGTAAGATCCGCTAACTAGTGCCTCAGCGGCTGTTTTAGTTCTATAGGATTTTGGCCACTACATCTGTCTTTTCCAACATTATATGTATATTTTTGGCTATTAGCTCTGCTTAAATTGACATGTATTTGCTTGAAACACTACTGACTACTCTTTCCTCTTGCAACAGAAATGTAGACTGTCTGAACTTGCTGTTGAATAGTGCCAATGCCGATCTGGATGCAAAGGATCATTTGGGGCGGTAAGAATAGCTGAATATCTGTTGCTAAAACTTTAAATCTGTTTTGGTGTTACCTGATATCACAGCTGTCCGTCTCCCTGTTGCTCCGTGCAGATCCCCTCTGCACTACACTGCAGCTAACGGGAACAGCCAGTGCACCATCTCCATGGTGAGAGCCGGCGCTGCTGTCAATGAGCTGGACCTGACGGGCTGCAGCCCCCTGCACTACGCCGCCGCTTCACACACCTTTTGTGGGTGAGGGACCTTTACTGTCATTTCAATGTTTTACTCACTTTGCTCAGAGGGGCAAGTACAACATCATGTGGAGAGTTCTTCATTGTTAATCCTCAATTCATCTAGGTGCGTTGTTAAATGATCCATCTTTTCCTTCAACAGGGGGGAGACGAGCTCTGAGTCTGAACACAGTGAGGGAAAGGAACACGAAGCCTCTCTGTAAGTCATCATTTGTATCCTATCACACATATTAGTAATCATAAAGTAAAAGAACACATTATATATCATTGTTATTGTATCTAGAATTATGTTAACATTTGTGTTGACATGTTGTAACCGAGCAAACCTTAGTTTTCATTATTTCAAAACAAATTAAGAATAACATCAGAGTTAAAAATGTGTATTATGATTACTATATCGTTTTTTACCTTTGTCTTTGTCTGCCTGCCTTAGCACCTTTCTTAATCTTGTGCTCTGTGTGTTTAGCTGTTTAGATTTCTTGCTTGACAGCGGGGCAAACCCAACTCTGAAGAACAGTAAGGGTTACAGCGCCGTCCACTATGCAGCAGCTTATGGGAACAAACAGCACCTGGAACTGGTCAGTGGTATCTTTGATTTAGATCATTTTTGAAATGATTGTTAAGTGCTTGCAGGCTCAACCAACAGTAGTTTAAGTGTGAGATGTTTCTTCTTGTCCCCCTCATGCAGCTGCTGGAGATTTCATTCAACTGTCTAGAAGAGGTTGAGAGTAATATTCCAGTCAGTCCTCTGCACTTAGCTGTGAGTAGCATTCATATCAGTAAATACATTGGATAGTTATTACTTTACGTTTACAAGCCTCTAACAATACTGTTTTATGCATTCTGCTGTCACAGGCGTATTATGGTCACTGTGATGCACTGCGTTTGCTTTGTGAGACCCTTGTGAGTCTGGATGTGCGGGACATTGAAGGCAGGACGGCCCTCCACCTGGCCGCTCAGAGAGGCTTTCCCCCGTGTGTGGAGGTGCTGCTGAAGCACCAAGCCTCTTTCTCCCTGAAGGAGCAGAAGCGCAAGTGGACGGCGCTCCATGCTGCAGGTGTGTGTAACGAGAGTGAAAAGTAATGTTTTATAGTTAAGAAATAATGATTTACATTTCTATGTTTTAACGTCTACCCTCTATGTGATGAATCTTTGTGAATCTGATTTGTTATGTGACTGCTTCCTCCTGTGTAGCTGCTGAAGGCCACATGGACTGTTTGCTGTTATTGGTCAATGAAGAACAAAGTGCTGAAGTCATCGACAGTCCTGATACACAGGGAAAGTGAGTCACTTCAGATGTATTGCTTTAATATGTCATCGTTGGATAGTTAGATAAACACCTGACATATACAGTGTTTATATACATTATGATTCTTTTACAAGCCTGTGGAAACACCAGATTTGGTTTGCATACAGAACAGACAGCTCGTGGTCTGTGACGAGGTATTCTCTGAATTTGACAAACTGTGTTGAATTAGAATTGCTGACTGCAACTTTAACAAAGTATTTCTAATTGAAAGCTGCACACTAATAATGCAATCTGATTATTCCAATCAATGTTCACTTTTCTGACACAGTAAAAAAAACTGTTATTATTATTATATTAACAGTTTGAAGTGCAGGCATCTCTCTTTCCATCCCCAATGTTTAAAAGCACCGCCTTAGTCTGTATTTCCTTGTTCATGTCCACCATACAGTTATTTAGTTTATCCTTAAATGTAATTACTTTTGCCTTGTTTATGCTATAGTTGTAATGTGTAAAATAATTGAAGAGACAACAATAATATGCATTGAACCACATTCCCCTGGGATTTTCTTTTCCAATGTCCTCACAGCAGACAATGATTATTTTTGTCATATGCAGGACGGCTCTCATGCTTGCAGCTCTGGGATGTCACACCGACTGTGTCCACATCCTGTTGGAGAAAGGAGCAAAGGCTGACTCTGCGGACAAGAAGGGCTTCACTGCATTACACAGAGCTGTAGGTGTACTTGCTGTGCTACTGTACATGTCCTAACAAGTGCCATGCCCCTTTGGAGAGTCGTTTGTCTTCTTCTCCCCTCATATCTTGTGTCTTCCCGCTGCAGGCGATGCTAGGCAGTGAGGACTGTGCCTCTGCTCTGTTGGAGCACGGGGCCTCTGCGCTGTGTAGAGACTCTCAGGGAAGGACCCCGCTGCACCTCGTAGCGTCCCGTGGCCACACAGAGCTGCTCCGGACCCTGCTGAAGGCTGCTGTGAAAGCTGACCCTCTGGACTCCATACTGGACTTCAGAGGCTACACGCCCACACACTGGGCTGCTCACTACGGTGAGACATCAGAGCAAACGCTCAAACAACTCATGCAATATAATCAAAGTCTCATTTTTGCCATTTAGTGGTCACTACAACTCATGTAAAAAAACGTTCTATCTAAAAAGACCATCGCAAAAAACATAACTATTTCTGTATTAGTGTTCTTTTTTTTAGATTTGAACATGGATGATTTATCTATTTGTTTCCTTTGTCTATAGGGCATGAAGGATGTTTACAGATTTTACTTGAAAACAAGCTTTTTAGCAACCAGAAGGGACATTTCTTCACTGCATTGCACTGTGCTCTGTGAGTACTGTATTTCAAATAAATGCTCATACATGTTTTTTATAAATAAATAAATTGAATGTGTTTTTTTCAAAATGTAACACCTCTGTTCTTCCCACACAGAGTAAATGGACATGACGTTGCTGCTGGACTGATAGTGAAGACTGTTGGCCCTCAAATAGTTCAAGTTAGCGATGCCAAAGGAAGGTGGGTTCTGCTCTGAGTTGAGCTAATCATAATGCAGCACTGCCGTTATGGATCAGTCTACGATGATTGACATTGTCAATGTTTATTTTCAATTCAGGCATGCATTTTGCAAACAACGGTTTGCAACTAAATCGTGAGGGCTGTACATGATTATTGCTCTCCATTTGGTCTGTTTTGTGAAAATATTGGTTAAGAGAAACTTGTCTTGATAATTCAGATTTCGTATTTTGCCTGAATCAGAATATGTTAGAAAGTGCTTTTTTCAGCCTCTTAAGTCTCAAGCTTTGCTTTTTCTCTCTTTTATATCATATTAAACTGAAAGTCTTTTGACTGACAGCAAAACATTTGAAGACATTCTCTTGACATTGAAACTGAGATGGACACTTTTTTAGTTAATAAGTTAATTTATAAAATAATTGGAGATGTATTGTTCATGAGAATGACAGCTGCAGCCCTTAATTTCACATGTTATTTAAATGCAGGACCCCATTGCATGCGGCTGCTCATTCAGGAAACGTTGCCGGGCTCCAGCTGGTCCTGGATCAGGGAGCGGACATCAACGCTGTGGATCTCTGTGGATGCTCTGCAGTGATGGTTGCTGCTGACTGTGGACAGACTCAGGCTGTTGGTATGTGATTGAAATGAGTGTGGTCTTAATGTGCATCATAAACCTCAAAACGCACCAGGGCCATTTTCAGCTCACGCAGAGGACAAAACGACACAATGTTTTCTACAAGAGATACTCAAGGTCCCTCTTTCATCCATGGTCCCTCTACTGTCATTTATTTTCAAGCACTTGATTGCACAAAGGTATTGTTACATTTCCTTTTAGCATGTGTGAACTGTTTTGACCCTCACAGTCCTCACTGCTGGGAACCTTTTTAAAACACTATATAAATGTGTTCTCCAGTTGCACTGATTGTAAGTTGCTATATGTTTGAAAGGTCTGTGCTTGTTGTGAAAGGTTTCTTATTTTCTGCATTTCAGAGTTCTTGCTGCACAAAGCGAAGCCAGACCTGACGCTGGTGGATGTCAATAGTAACACTGCCCTTCACTTAGCCTGCAGCAAGGTCACATACACACACATAAAGATGCACTGCATGCTTGAAATGGCACAACAATTCATTTTGCATGTGTGTTTAAAATGTAATCAAATGTCTTTTCATAAATCTCATTGATATTTCCTTATTTAGTACAATTGAATGTACCCTTCAGTTGTTTATAGTGTTGTTATGCTATAACATTGAATGGTGTGAAACTTAGTAATGAATGCAAATTAAATATCGTAATTTACAGCATTGACAACCGATAACATTCCAGGCCGTTTGTTCTAAGTGATATATGCACTTTAATAATATTGTACAATGTGTTTCATTCTGCAGGGTCATGAGATGTGTGCCCTGTTGATCCTCGGAGAGATCAACGACTCTTCCCTCATAAATGCAGCAAACAACACTCTCCAAATGTGAGTCGTCCCGAAGTGCTATACATGCCCCCTGTTGTTTTCAAATTGGAAAACAATTACCTTTTTTTAAATGTATGAAAAAGGATATCATCCAGTATAAATTCAGAAGTCAAGTATAACGTACGTAATACAGTGTTTTGTGGAAAAATGTTTGAGACTTAATTATACATTCATTCTGATAATGTACTAAAGGTTACTCTAATAAAAGCTGCAAGCTGTTCATCCAAGATGCAGATGTTTATTCTCTGAAATACATTTGTACAATAAACAAAGGCACTCTGATATCATCAAAGGAAATGTGTCCATGATTTTAATGTTGACTCGCCTGCCATTGACCCCCGTTGCACTGCATGTGCTATTCTTTTTCAAATATGAAATACTTGTCTTTGATTCTCATTCAGGCCTCTTCACATAGCAGCAAGGAAAGGCCTGACGACTGTAGTGCAGGTGTTATTGGGCAGCGGAGCAGCGGTGATGGCTGTCGATCAGGAAGGTAAGCAGGAATATTTATATAATCCAATACCAAAGCAGTCCTTGTTTCTGAAGTACTGAATGATCATTCTTTACCCATTGTCCCTCTTCAGGCCACACACCGGCTCTTGCTTGCGCCCCAAACAAGAACGTGGCGGACTGTCTCGCCCTGATCCTCTCCACCATGAAGCCTTTCCCCCCCAGAGAGGCCGGCGCCGGTACAGCCTCTCATTTCAGCCCCATCCTGAAGAACTGCGGCATCGCTGCCAGCTGTGGGTCCAGCGGTAACCTCTGTCACGCCTAACACAGCAGCCGCATGTCCTGTAAGCGTGTCACCATAATTACTGCTGCTTTACAAGATATCGCTGATATAATTGTCATTTTAAGACCATTTCATACCACTTATATAATATCACGATATTAAAGCATAATAATGCAAGTATCCCATTTTAAAGAGCAATGGAGTAAATTGATAATTAAGAATTCAAACATAAACTAATTAAAACCACACAACCCAAAAAAAAAAAGAAATTGACTCTCGGGCTCAGCATACAAAATTGCACTTAAATTAATATAGAACATTTGGCACGGGGGTGTAGAGAATAATTAATTCCTTAGCTTAAACCCAAAATGTTCCCACACCAGAGCTTTATAGTGCAACTTTGAAACCAAGTCTATTTGGATCTTTCGTCTTATTCTTTCAAACCTTTTTGTCTGGTCAGTAGACGTCAGGAAAAACACCAACAAGCCTCGAAGTGTGTGTGTGTGTGTGTGTGTGTGTGTGTGTGTGTGTGTGTGTGTGTGTGTGTGTGTGTGTGTGTGTGTGTGTGTGTGTGTGTGTGTGTGTGTGTGTGTGTGTGTGTGTGTGTGTGTGTGTGTGTGTGTGTGTGTGTGTGTGTGTGTGTGTGTGTGTGTGTGTGTGTGTGTGTGTGTGTGTGTGTGTGTTACAGAATTGGGGCTGTGAACTCTTGTAAGGGTCTGAAAAAGCCTGTTGGCATCATGTTAGCTAAAATGTCCATCTTGTGTTAGCAAATATGCAAGCGGCAAAGTCGGCAAGAATGATCAAAGACATGTCCATATATCATACGATAAGCTTCTAATGTAATTACGCAAGAGGCCTTAGTGGGCTGGGACAGGTGTACAACGGAGTGAAATTTTACTCTGGTGTAACACAAAGTCTATACACACACACACACACACACACACATCATGCCTCGCTTCTTCTCTAGCACGTGATGACAGCTGCCTGCACATTATGTGCTTATGCACTAGCAGCATCGATTGCTTCTCTAAAATCTAGTCTTACACATTACTAATATTAGCAGACCTCTTAGATTATATATCTGCCACGTGAGTTGAGTTTAGCACACGTGTATGTTATTTTAATGAAGTATTAACCATTTGAATGAGAGGGAGTTTTCACATGAGCACACGACACATCCTCTCCACTTGAACCCCGTCCGCTGTCAGTATTGGGTCAAAGTCTCGTTAACCAGCAAAGCCTGAAATCTGCATGTTTTTCTTCAGATGATACACCTGCAAGAGTACTCGGATGGTTGTGTGTTAGTGTTGCGTGTGTGTGTTTGTCAGTAAGAGCTATTTTGCATATTAGACATTGCTTCCTAATATACTTGTTTAAAAAAATAAATCGGTGCTTTAAACCTTTTATGCAATTAATAGGACTATTTTTCTATCCTATCGTGAGTGTAGCAGGCAGTAAGCTGATATGAAAAACCTTATTATTCTAATATTATCATGATTTATACAAGTTACATTTCAGTTTAGTAAAGTCCCAAGCATGTCTATAGTATAGTTTACAGAGTCTAGTGTATATATAGTTCTTAAAATTACGTTTAAATGAAGTTAACCTTTCTAATTGTGTTATCCTGAAAATCCCAAATGATTGAGAATTAACCTCAGGTCTGCGTACTGTACTGTGAGTGCAATACAAAGCATATTTGAGCTATATGTTGCATAACAAATGTATGACGGGAGTATCACATAAGCCAGATATGAAAAATGTCTATATGAACCATTGAAAGCACAGGAAAAAAAACCATTTCAGTCTCTGAGCTTAACAATCTTTAGCAAATGTGTCATTTCATTTTCTTTTTCAATGTCTTTAACTAGAGATTCATTTCATTATTGATTTAGTTTTGAATAGTTTATTTTTTTCATGATTAAGTTTTAAGAACCCAAGTTAACACCTTTTGAAATCAATGTTTTCTTCGTCAGCAGTCTAAAACCCAAAGATATTTAATTTCCATGGATTTCAAAATAACAAGAGCAGCAAATCCAACATCTTTAAGAAACTGTAACCAGAACATTTTTGTTTGAAAAATTACTAAAAAAAAATTATAATCAAATTGCCAATTAAATATTTAGTAGGTCAACCTGTCAATTGAATGTTTCAGCAATTTTTTGTAAATCTATTGTCATTATAATGTTGTCAGTGTGCAGTTAACTTTGGGAAAATAAACCACTTGCATCTAAGGACTCTAACAATCACTGTGAAACACGAAGAAATATAAAAGTATATTATTGAATACATAACAGCATTTAACAGTTATCGTTTATTTATTAATAGTTTTTCACCTTTTAAATAAATCAGCAATAAATTTAGGTTTGCTTTCAATATTTGTTTCCTTTTATAATTTGACAGTTGTGCACACACAGACTTAGATATTTGCTAAATTATATTTTTCCCTAGTAAAATATGCTATGTTATCTAAAGATGGCTTTAAACTATTTGCACTCCGACATTAAAGTTTACATAGTGTCCTTAGGTTTATGCAAATATACAACATTTAAAAGTGCATTTTACAACGTTACCTTTCATGAGACACTAAATCAGTTGGGGCTTTTTTTTTTCATTTGAATGGGATTACTGTGAGAAAATGGTTTGACATTTCTAAATGCAAGCACAGTGAAATGATTAATGTTTGTCTTGAGCAAGTGCTCTTTCCCAAACTATGTGTCTTCTGTACTTTTTACTGAGATTTCAGGGTGTATCTCCCAGCTTGAATACTCTGTGATCTAGTTGTGGATGGCATTGATATGAGAGAACATAAATAAATCACTACCACAAGATGGGTTGTTGCAGAATTTTCTTTCCATTTTCCCTTTTAAGCTCCATGACTGTATATACACACAGCTGATCTACAAATACACCCAACAACAAGCTGGTTGTGCATTTGTATGATCTAAAAAGTGAAACCCCTTATATGCGCGTTTTTTACATATAATATATGATAATTGAGTTTGTCTGATTGAGACAGGTTCTAATAGTGTTTAGCATAACGTTTTGCTGCAGACTGAACAGATTAGTGGCTTACACATGGGTCATTTTATATCAATACGCGTGTAAATATTTCCTAAAACCCACATTCCTCTGAATGCACACCCAGTTTTACATATGACTGGCTAAAATCAAACTAATAGAGTAGATTCTAAATTCATCTGGTAAACAAAACTGGTTTAGTTCTTAACTTGCTATAAAAATGAATAATACATGAAAACATCAAATTCTTTACAGCGGAACGTAATCCTGCAAAAATTAAGTTTGTGCTTTGGACCTTTGCAAGTTTCTTCACAATGAAGTTTGATAGTGCACAGCTCCTGAACTTTTAATTCAACTTTTAATACTGTTCATATTAATGTATTTTTTATTGTATTTTCTTTTGTTATGTTAATCTTACCTGTATATTTGTACAGTAGTTTTTGGAAAATTATATTTCTTGCTTGAATCCATTATTTGTCATTGTTATTCCATTTTTAAATGATCTTACTTTGTTTATGTTATCAGAATCGGAATTCCTTCATTCGTCCCACAAAAGGGACATTTACGTTGTAACCAGAGATGGGGTCGTTACTAAAAAAAAGTAATATATTACATATTACTTTAAAAAAAAGTAATATATTACACTACTTCGTTACTCTCTACATAAAGTAATTTGTTACTTTACTCGTTACTTTACTCGCAGGGCCGGCCCGCCCCTCCCTACAGGCAGATCACGCAGACTGCTAAAGTTTCAAATGTTCTCTTTAGTTCAGTTTCCATTGTCGCATAAGACTGATCCAGATAGCTCCTGCATGTTTTCATATCTGACCGTGGCTGTCCTGTCTCCTGCTATCTGTATATTTTGCGCAGTCTATCTCTGCTCACGCTGTTGCGTCAGCGTGTTCTCCTGCGTGTTGGCCAGAGTTGATTACTTTGTAACGCGTTACTGTAATAATATTACTTTGTCGGTAACGGAGTAGTGTAACGCGCTACTTTTACAATCACACTACAGTTACTAACATTGCCCCGACACGCGTTACTTCGTTACTTTCTAAAATCAGTCATAATCAAACCTCAACAAACACCTGCAAAGAACACATGCTAAGGTGAAGCTAACGCACATAGCTGTTGTTTATTTATATCACACAGTAGTCTGTTCTTCTTCTCTGTTTTCCGGTTGTTGCCTGTTTTGAATGACGAATACACACTACCGCCGCCTGCTGGTAAGGAGAGTTATTGCCACTTACGCATGCGCAGTTCGTACGTGCTCGGCTGAAGTCTTTGCGGTGTGCTCCAGTCTGGTTCCAGTGCAACACATGGCCAACACCAGAGATGGGGTCGTTACTAAAAAAAAGTAATATATTACATATTACTTTTAAAAAAAAAGTAATATATTACACTACTTCGTTACTCTCTACATAAAGTAATTCGTTACTTTACTCGCAGGGCCGGCCCGCCCCTCCCTACAGGCAGATCACGCATCAGGGCTTTCAAGTTTTGAACAGAGTTCAGAGTGAGATTTTGGCAGCGGCGGGGCTTTGGGTGGGGACGGTGGTCTTATCTGATAAATGACACATAAATTCATACAAATAAAAACATATTTATGTCATTCTTAGTGAAGGGGTGTGTGTGTGTGTGTGTGTGTGTGTGTGTGTGTGTGTGTGTGTGTGTGTGTGTGTGTGTGTGTGTGTGTGTGTGTGTGTGTGTGTGTGTGTGTGTGTGTGTGTGTGTGTGTGTGTGTGTGTGTGTGTGTGTGTGTGTGTGTGTGTGTGTGTGTGTGTGTGTGTGTGTGTGTGTGTGTGTGTGTGTGTTTTGTTGTAGGTGTGTGTGTGTGTGTGTTTTGTTGTAGGTGTTGGTGGCAACCCTCTCCGCGTCGGCATTAGAGTGAGGGAGCACTAGAACAAGTTGAGCTATTTTAGTGAGCCTCCCAAACTGGCTCAAACCGGTCACCTTTAAAAAAAAGAACCAAGAGACTCTATTACTCAAATGCTTTGCTTTTGATTTCAATAGATTATGTGTATGTCATGTGGTGCCAAATATCTCTTACCTTGCACTTCATTGAGGACATACTCCCCCAAAACTCCTCAACACCTAGGTGTGTGAGGAGTTCCTGGAATATCAGCTGATGGATATCCCCATGCCCCAAGATCCCACCACCTTTAATGTTGAGGAGTTTTGGGGGACTATGTCCTCAATCAAGTGCAAGGTAAGAAATATTTGGCACCACATGACATACACATAATCAATTGAAATCAAAAGCAAAGCATTTGAGTAATAGAGTCTCTTGGTTCCTTTTTTTAAAGGTGACCGGTTTGAGCCAGTTTGGGAGGCTCACTAAAATAGCTCAACTTGTTCTAGTGCTCCCTCACTCTAATGCCGACACAGAGAGGGTTGCCACCAACACCTACAACAAAACACACACACACACACACATCCCTTCACTAAGAATGACATACATATGTTTTTATTTGTATGAATTTATGTGTCATTTATCAGATAAGACCACCGTCCCCACCCAAAGCCCCGCCGCTGCCAAAATCTCACTCTGAACTCTGTTCAAAACTTGAAAGCCCTGATGCGTGATCTGCCTGTAGGGAGGGGCGGGCCGGCCCTGCGAGTAAAGTAACGAGTAAAGTAACAAATTACTTTATGTAGAGAGTAACGAAGTAGTGTAATATATTACTTTTTTTTAAAGTAATATGTAATATGTAATATATTACTTTTTTTTAGTAACGACCCCATCTCTGGTGTTGGCCATGTGTTGCACTGGAACCAGACTGGAGCACACCGCAAAGACTTCAGCCGAGCACGTACGAACTGCGCATGCGTAAGTGGCAATAACTCTCCTTACCAGCAGGCGGCGGTAGTGTGTATTCGTCATTCAAAACAGGCAACAACCGGAAAACAGAGAAGAAGAACAGACTACGTGTGTGATATAAATAAACAACAGCTATGTGCGTTAGCTTCACCTTAGCATGTGTTCTTTGCAGGTGTTTGTTGAGGTTTGATTATGACTGATTTTAGAAAGTAACGAAGTAACGCGTGTCGGGGCAATGTTAGTAACTGTAGTGTGATTACTGAATTATAAAAGTAGCGCGTTACACTACTCCGTTACCGACAAAATAATATTATTACAGTAACGCGTTACACCCAACTCTGGTTGTAACAACAAAGAGATGAAGAAAATAAAACACTATATTAAAAAGAAGGCATGCACATAGTATTTTTTAAATACAAAATGATCACAATTTACAGAAGTACACATTCAGGTAGTAATGCACCAATACACTGAATCAAATTCCATGTTGGCTATGTGAGAAACTAGTTGGCAATAAACCAGATTATTGATTCTGATCCTGTAGAGGGGTTTTGCTTCATTTATATCTTGATGTAGTTGCTTCTTGTTGCCGGTAGAGGTAGATAAAGATTGCGGAAACGCTCAGCCTCTATAAATGAAACTGTCCTCTCCCGGCCGCCGTCACCGGTCGGCTGCACAGTGAACGGCAGTTGGTCTTCTTTACCATCAGCTAGCTACCCTTAGCTGTCTCCTAAAGATGGCGAACGTGGTGCTGGAGTTTAAGCCTTCAGCCGGGGACTCCGAGCCCCAGAGCCGCCCGGTGCTCATCATCGGACAGCAGAGCAACCTGCAGAAGGTCTCCTGGAGCCAAATCAAAGGGAAACTGCAGCCGGTCGTTAGCAAAGAGGTATCAATGAAGATGATTGGTTTGGTGACAGCTAATGTTAGCGCTATGCTAATCTAGTTTAATGAATGTAACGTGAACAACACGCTAGGGTTAACTAGTCCCAGGAATATAACGCGAGTGAACCAGGTATTTAGACAATTAGATATAACAACAAGCAGTGGTGGAAGAGGAATTAAGACATTTTACTTTAAAAGTACCAATTACTACATTTAAATGCATACACACTGCAAAAGTGGAAAGATCAAAATGTATTTGGAGAACCGAAAGTAAGTAGGCTACTTATTATCTTGTAAATCTGATTTCAGATTGTTATATTATTCGAGTTAAGCTTATTTCAGATTTATATTTTTATATATAATATTACTGAATTCAAATTCGTGTTGCACATTTTTTGCACAAATGTTATGTGCACAGTCTCCTACATTTTCTTCACCATAGGTAAATATGGGGCCAATTTTAATTACTTTGTATACTGCTTGGTAGTCTAACATTAATGCCTAATGATGCATTTAGTTGTTTTGTAGTTTGTATAAGTAATCACAATTTACCAAGAAACTTGTAAACAGGTATAAAATAATTGAAATTAATTAATATTGGCATCTAAAACATAGTGGCGTATAAGTAAAAAGTAGCATTACATGTTAAGAAATGTACTCGGGTAAAGAACAACTACATCAACAAATGTACAATGAGTGAAAGCTTGTTTTGGGTAGCACTGACAGGTCTAGACCCTGTGCAAAGTCCTCCAAAGGTAATTGTTCAAAGGTCACAGCCAGTCTATAAAGTCTCTAAAGAGAGTGTCTGTTCTTCTCAATTTCCTCTGACAATGATTCACCAACATTATAGTTCTGCTTTTTAATTTTCCAGGCTGGTAAAAGTGCTATGCCATACTTAAGCTGGCAATTGTGACACAGGCTGGACTCTTTGAAGCCTGTCGGTTTTAAAACTCTCATCTTCTTTTATTATTATTATGTTTTTGATCAAATTAACCGTTCCCCCTAATATTGAAGTGATGAGTCTTCAGACCCTCCAAGCTGCACACACACTTCGACACACTGATTATGACAGCCTCACTTGGTTTATAACGAATGGTACCTGGCTTTCTTATCCTTAACATTAATATACAGAAAGATGGTACAACTTAACATTCAAATGGATATAGAGCCAACTGGTATTATTTTTAAATATAAATCAATGTGCCAGTTATTTTTAGATACGCTGTTTATTACACAAAAATGGTTTAATTGCCCCAAACAATTGTCCAAAGCCAAAAGAAAGCCATGAATGACTAATACAATGTTCTACTTATCTCTTTCTTTTCTATATTAGTGGTCCATATTTGCCTTTTCAAGTTTAAGTTTACTCTGAAACAATCCTTTAGTCAACTAATGTATTTCTGCTCCACTGTCTCTTTTCTCAGATCTGGCAGGCGGCTCTCAGTGGTTTGACCCCGAACCCCACGGACAGCTGCCCTCTGTACCTGAACCATGCTGCGGTGGCTGCCCTGCCTCCACGTGTCAGCAGGCACAACAGCCAGTCCTCTGCCAACTTTGTGTCCCACCTGGTTCGCTCCAGCCTGCCTGGAGGAAACAACCGCTGTATTGTGGTCAGTGTCTAAGGAATTGTATTTGTTCGTGCCTGTAACCTTATAGGATGAGGGTTTGTTTTCCTTTTCTCAGCTCACCCAAGACGTCAAGGAGGACTTTAGGCTGGATCAACTGGGTACTAGGCCTGTCACGATAATGAATTTTGTTGGACGATACATTTTCCCTGAAATTATTGCGATAAACGATAATATTGTCGGCACCGTTGTAAGACCATTTTAGACCACTGACATAATGATAATATATAATAATAATTCAAGTACATCCTTTCAAACAGAACTTTGTATTGAACATTCAACTTTGCAAATGAAATGTGATTTAATATTGAAATATATAAATTATATATAATAAATAAAATAAATACATTTAATTATAACAAATTAATTAAAATCACACACAATCAATTAAATAGACTCGGGCTGGAAAACAGAGCTCTCTCTCTCTCGTATATATAAATAAATATGAGCACACATTGTCTCACAAGCAAAAAAAAACTCCTTTAAAACAACAGTCAAGTGTACAGTCCACTGTCCATACAAAGACCCAGATGCCTCAACAGGCCATATCCAAATCTGTACAGTATTTCAAAGATTTCGAGCAAGGAATACCAACATGTTTACATTGTCGGGCAAATGCATCTTTGAAACTGTAGGGAAGGTGGGGGCTCTCGAGCTGCCGTGTTTGCTCCCAGGTGGGAAAACGGAATGGGTAGGTTGTGTTTCAGGTGCAGTTTAAGGTTGGTCGTATTGCTAGCTTTTGTTGCTACCTTTTTAAAACAAATGCAACACACCGCCCGGCTCATTCAAGTCCGTGGGTTCGCCTCGTTGATTTGGCTTAAATCCAAAATATTCCCACACCGGAGATGTGGAATTAGGTTTTGCAACCACTTCCATTTAACTTAAAATTCCCCTCGAGTAAGTCACACGTTGTCTCCTGCTTGTCTCTATATTATTCATTTGGCTGCTACACTGCTGCACGCGGAGTGTCCTGACCTGGCTGTGTGTCAGGACAGCAGCCACAGCGCTCCTGGCTAAAATGCTGGTCACATCCTTATGTAAACAAACACGCATGTAAACGGCAATTTATCGAGCTCAGAAAAGTTATCGAGTCCATTTTTATTTATCGTACGATAAGTCAATTTAATGATTATCTCGACAGGCCTACTGGGTACCATCCTTTTTTATAGCCAGGTCCACATTGGCCCCACGCACACATAGTCACCATAAACAACCAGGTCTCATGCGGCTCCTTAAATTTGTCTGACAAAATGCTTAACCCTTACTGAGACAAGTTTCCGAATCTCTTTGTTTGTTTGTTAGACATTCCAGTTTCCATCCAAGTAAATCACCATTCTTGACTTTTGGACGTTTGATTTCTTCTTGGCTTTATGCCATCCATGATAGAAAGGTCATCAACCTGCCCACTCCCTCATGATGAATGCCCAGAGTACACGTGGCTCTATTTTCTTTTCCGTACATTACACAAACAGATTATGTTTTGATGATTGATTGCATACAGTATTTCCCTTGTTTTGACAATTTCAGGATTGCAGTGCATTTGTGAAGGGGCCTAAAACTCCCTCACCTGAATCCGTCTCATCCAGGGTAAGGGCAGCTTGTGTGACTTGTGTCTGATATGAGTGTCACTTCCCTCTCCAGATGGTGTGTGAGCGTTCAGATGTGTTTGCGTCCTCCTGTGCAATTGCCAGGGCCTTCCCCATTTTCTCTCGCCGCACCACTTCTTCACGCAGGGCTGAGAAGAAACACGTCACCGTGGAGATTATGATTGTCGGGGAGGAGAACAGTGCTCTGGATGTCGGACAACTTGAGGTACTTCTTGATGATGGTCCTTTCTTTTTTTTTAACAATCTTTTGAAGTCCTTAAAATGTGACTACTACTGTATACTTAGAAATAGCATGTTTTTGAACTGCAGCCTGCCATAGCTTAAGACTTATTTTTTCTTTTCAGTGTCTCGCTAACGCTGCTCATGGAGTGCGGATGGCAGCTCGTATTGTGGACACACCATGCAATGAGATGAATACAGATCACTTCTTGGATGTAAGTAAACTGCATCTCTTTTGGAAATGTTGACCCTTGAACAAGAACATGGTTATTTTTATTTTGCTTGAGCTGCCCCTGCTACAAACATCCATTTCTGTTTCAGGAGATCAAAGCTGTGGGAGCTGAGCTTGGAATAACTCCAGTGATCATTCGTGGAGAAGAGCTGAAACACAGAGGATTTGGAGGTACATTGTCTGTGATCATCTTATAACGGGACATCTGACCTGTTGGAAAAACTCATTTACTGTATCTGGCCTTTTTATCTCAATGTTTTTTGTTGTAAATATACATTTTTATCTGTTTTCTTTCTCTCTACCTTGTTTTCTTTCTCTCTACCTTGTAGGTATCTATGGAGTGGGAAGGGCAGCAGAGCATCCTCCTGCACTGGCGGTCCTGAGCCACACTCCAGTAGGTGCGACCCAAACCATTGCATGGGTGGGCAAGGGCATCGTGTACGACACCGGAGGACTCAGCATCAAGGGAAAGGTAATCCTGTTTTTCATCTGGAGAAGTGATAAAAACATCAGACACTGTGAAACGCCAATGTGTTCAGCTTTTATTCTTGTATCAGTTATCTGTTTGCACATAGTTGCTCTGGCATACACCAGTTTATGTAGTGCCTTATGCAAATGGAACACTTGAGCTTACTTAATTTGCAGGGATATGGTTTTCTGATAAGTTTTTCTGGTTCTGCTGGGTCCTTTTCTGGTCAATAAATGCTAGAAGTGCATATAATAAATGTTTTTCTTTTAGACCTCAATGCCAGGAATGAAGAGAGACTGTGGTGGAGCGGCTGCCATTTTGGGAGCTTACAGAGCTACTATCAAACAGGTGAGCTTTCGGATCATCTGTCCCAGCTGTTCTGTCACTCTGCAGCTCTTGAGTTGTTTTAATCAGAATATCCTCTCTTTGATCCAGGGCTTTAAAGACAACCTCCATGCAGTGTTTTGCCTCGCAGAGAATGCAGTTGGACCTACAGCCACACGGCCTGATGATATCCATACTCTCTACTCTGGAAAGTGAGACTCTCTTTAATACTAATGTATAGGGATGTAACGATATATCGAATATCGCGGTAAATAAATGTCTCAATACCGTAGTGAGACTGACAAAATATACCGCAATTTCTTTTTTTTCTATAATTATTATTATTTCTTTTTTTAAACCTTTATTCAATCTCTTTTTCAAGGGAGACCTGTCCAACATGGCAGCAAGTAGGTTACAACATGAACATAAAACAACAGATAACAATAAAGGACATGGTATTTACAGGGCTACATGTACATTAGGGCTGTGCATCTTCACTGGTCTCACGATTTGATTAAGATTATCCTGTTTTCGATTCAATTCGATATCCCGATGCATCACGATTCATACCAATCCGTTGCATCCTCAATTTTCTATATTACTGCACATGGCTTATTTTTCATCAATGCATACATGCAGTAAATACATATGAACTCTTTTTATTATTTAGAAAGTGCTTCAGAAATCAATAACATAAATGTCTTGACATTAATTTATAAACCAAAATAAATGAATTGTATAGGTCTAGCCTCCGTGTGTGAAGTGGTTCCATTCTCAAAAACAAAAAAAGAATGCTTCTGCAGTCTAGCTGCAGCTTCTAGCAACGGTCTTCTGTTAAAAAAAGGACACTGAATGTCCTGAATGTGGCATCACACACAGGACTTGAGTCTGAACACAGCAGACAACAGGAGTATTTACAATAGCATATACAAACAAAAATACTGCATGTGGGTGCACACTTACATTCTCTGTCTTACTGTTACATGAATCCCATGAATCTATGAGATTAAATTAGCTTCATTATATCTCAGTGATTAAGTGAATAATAAAGTTTCTCTCGGGTCACTATCAGCCTGTCACTCATTATTTTCAGGGAGGGGGCGGGGCTTGGAGGAACGGAGAGGAGACGGTGATCGCGGAAGCTTTTTTCCTCCTGCCTTCACAAACTTTACACAAGTATCGTCTGAAAATTGCTAGAGGACATTCATACTCTGCAATCCAAGACTTAATTAAATCCACCAAAAACCTGACATGATTGTAACGCGATTTATTTTTGAAAAACATAAATCCCTGTCTGTGTCTCTGAGCCGCAGCGACACGGAGTGATTCAGAGCGGGTCCTTCTACTGTTGGTTCTGGACTGGTGGTGTTGTGTTGGTGGATAAAGCAGACTGCTCTGTGTTTGGTGAAGCTGTGCCGCTATGCCACTGTCACATCTGTTCCCTGATCTCTGCGTCACCGACCGATTTGATATTAAAGTGACAGAAGAAAAAAACGTTATAGTAAAGCCGCGGCCGCAAAATCAGGAAGCAACGTTACTACGCTATAACCGATTATCTTCCGTCACTGCATCGATACCGAATCGTCCACGTCCGCATCGCAATGCATCGTAGAAACGATTATTTTCAACACCCCTAATGTACATACCTAGAGACATTGACAAGTACCAACAGTATATTTATATCTCTGTCAATAAGCCTCACCTTCTTGGCAAAAACTGTATTGTTTTTGAAGTGGTGGAGAGACAATGCACAGTTTTACCCACTGCTGTTGCCCATGGCCAAAGCATATCTCTCTGTCCCAGCAACATCAGTACCAAGCAAGAGAGTTTTTTCCGCAACAGGGGATATTGCTAACGCCCAAACATCCCAGCTTCTACCTGGAAATGTGGACATGCTCATATTCCTGAAAGATAACCTTGATGATGCTGAGTGAGTGCGTTAGAATTGAGTTACTTGAAAAACTAAAGTGAAACTTGATTTATTCTATTGCAGGGTCTGATTATTATATTGTTGACACTTTAAAATACTACTATCCTACTAAAATGCTGTACAAATCGGATTTATTATTTAATAAAAATTCAAGTAAAAATACAAAAATAAATTCACTTTTTTTCTTTATTTTTCAATATCGCGATAAATATCGTACCGTGGACTTTTTATCGCGATATTATTTTACCGTGAGTTTTTGGTATCGTTACATCCCTATGTATCAAATGACATGATTTGATGTGAAAGTGCTGTCACGGTATGACTGCGCCAGAGCTGAACGGATTAGTCTTGTGACTCATCAGTCTTTTACACCATGATGGATATTATCTTACAAGCTATAACAAATCAACAGGAATAAATATGGGCTCTGGTATTCAAAAATACTGTTTTTATTTTCAAGGACAGTGGAGATCAATAACACTGATGCAGAGGGCAGGCTGGTGCTGGCTGATGGAGTGGTGTATGCCAGAAAAGACCTCTCTGCTGATATTATTCTGGACATGGCCACACTGACTGGGGCACAGGTGGGTGATAGTTTTGTTCAACTTTACATGGCAAGTATGAACTGGCGATTCAACCCCTATAACAGGAGAATAGATATCAAACATGTTAACCAACACAGCTCCTGAAAAGACGAAAACCATCAAATGAACTTGACCTTCTAATAAGCTTTGTTGTTTGTTTTTACCTGCAGGGGATCTCCACAGGGAAGTACCATGCTGCGGTGATGACTAACAGTGAGAAGTGGGAGGTTGCATGCGTGCGCGCCGGCCGCAGCAGCGGAGATTTGGCACACCCTCTGGTCTACTGCCCCGAGCTACACTTCAGCGAGTTCACCTCTGCCATGGCTGACATGAAAAACTCTGTGGCAGTAAGTGGCAACATACTTTTCCCAAGGTTTTTGAAGCTCTTTTGCTAAATTTTGTTAACCCTCTCTACCGGCTTTCGCTGCTTGTTTAGTACGAATAAAGCCTACAACAATGTTTTTCTGTGGCCATATCAGAGCCATTCTGGAATATGTTGTGGTGGAAACTCTAATTTAAGGGCAACAAAAAAAAACTTCAAACCTAAATTCATCTTGCAGGTCTTTGGAAATGTTCCATTAGAGTGGTTCAGTGTAGATTATTATAGCAGGAAAAATAGCTATTTTTGAATTATTCTATATTTAGCAGCTGAAAACAGTATTGTCCGCCATTATGGTATGAAAACTTAATGTATGGTTTAATCGATTATCAAAATGGTTTACTAACTATAAGTGGACTAATTATTGCGTCTCCAATTTCAAGTTGCATAAATTCATTTGATATTATCATGTATTGATGATCTTCCTTTTCTTGTTTTGTCAGGACCGGGAGAACGCCCAGAGCTCTTGTGCCGGACTCTTCATCGGCTCCCACCTGGGCTTTGATTGGCCAGGTGTCTGGGTCCATGTGGACATCGCCTCCCCCGTCCATGCTGTGAGTAACCATGCTTTGGTGTGCTGGGCTGACATTGGGCCATTAGTTAGGGATTTATTTATTTTGTACCTTGTTTGCATGCTTGTTCTCTGCTGACAAGATATTTCTTAAGCTGAATCATGCACCGCAGCAGAACAGGAGTGACGAACCGATTTACATGTTGCTCTGTAACTTTGGAGTCTGTAAATATTGTTCAAACGTTGTCTGACTTGAGCTGCTGGTATTCTGTGCCAGATGTTGATGTGCACATAGACCTACAGGGCAGAGTCCTGCACGGGTCTGATTTTCAAGACCCGCCCCGCGACGTGCAATACCGAACCCGCCCCGCTACCCGCACATATTGCCAATTAGTTCTGCAACCCGACCCGTCGGCACAAGATCCGCGACCCGACCCGCACCCGCATATATATGAGCAGTGAAAACGTGCAATTATTAACACACGCCGTTGCATATTTGTCTCAAAAAGCGTGGGATGTTGGTTCTTTTCTCCATCTAGGATGACACCAAAAGCCCCCCAGACGTTGGATTTCGCTCTTGAGGAAGTGTTATTGAAAGTGCTGTATTCTCCACTAGAGAGCTTCACCTCAGCCATTTCGAATGTGGCGCGCACAGCAGCAGACTGATGCGCTGCAGAGGTTATGATTATGCACGGTCCCGAGGGGGAGAGGTCTGAGGATTTAAACATTAAACTAAATTATTATTATTTTAATATATTTATTATGCAACACCCGTGACCCGACCCGCATCATCTTTGTTTTACCCAGAACCAAACCCGGAAAAAAGTGTTTGACAAAATACCACCCGCGAATCACCTTTTTTTGCGGGTCACCGCGGGTACCCGACCCGATGCAGGACTCTGCTACAGGGTCACGTTTACCCAACTTTTGATATAAAACCTCTAGCCAATGTGCGGGTCCTTAACAAAAGTCAGTGTAGTCTACTATATATATATATATATATATATATATATATATATATATACTATAACTTTTTCATGGCCTTTCTAAAAGCTTCTGGGACATTTGTGACATACTATGCTGACTTTATCTGGGATATACTACTGACCTCTTCCGACCTACAATTCCATTCTTTTTATGACCCGAGTGTAACCAAAGCAAAACATAATGCATGTAATGTAATGGGTTCTTCTTTGGACTGTGCCAGTTGTTTTACTAGCATGGGCCACAGTGTTTTACCTGTAATCCTGCTGACAGGCAAACCTCCTTGAAGGTTGTAATGGTTATAAAAAATGATCCAACGCTGTCCTGGTCTTGTGATTTAGCTTGTAAAACAATAAGACTCATCACATGTACTGTAGTTAAGCCTGCAGTATATGTTCTTATCAGCAGTTCATTGTTTTTGTTAAATGTAACGAGGTCGGATGTCTCAGTCACATTAACCCATTAAGAAGATAACTTCAGGGTAAGTTTACAGTAAAGACGCTGAAACCTGAACCATGATTTGTCTGTATGTTGTCTCTGCAGGGGGAGCGTGCAACAGGATTTGGCGTTGCTTTGCTGATGGCCCTGTTTGGTCAGGCTTCAGATGACTCCATGCTGAACCAAGTGTCTCCTCTGGGTGCAGCCACCAACACGTCTGAAGACAAGATGGAGCGTGACTGCAAGAGGCGAAGACTGGTGTAGAACAAACAGCGGCCAACTCCACCAACCCTGATCATGACACACCCAATATCATACCGTTAGAGTTAAATCATTTAAAACTGATTCAACTTCCTTTGTTTGACAATTCACTGAAAAGTTTGCTAAACCATCAGTAAATTGGGTGTGTGTAATACATGATAAAAAGCAGGCCCTTACTGGTATTTGTCCTCATTACTTAGCACTTGCTGCACTGATCAGCTCTATAGCTTTTAGATTTTTCAATTGCTCTTGATGAAATTGCATTGATTATAAAATCTTCATGAAAGAATAAATAAGAAATCTTAATTGTTTTCAGCAGAGTATTTTGTAAATGTCCATCTTTTACTGTAAAGTTTTATCTTGTAAAACATACACCTTGTTTTTGCTATCCACCTCATCAGTAGGCATTGGTGTTATTGATACTTAATGCAATCAAGAATTAAAGGTTTACATGTTCTTGTGAAAAATTGCTCGGTTTCTCTTTTTTGGTAACCACTGAAATTCATATTCACCCTGCTGATAATTGGGTTGTGTAATGTCGACCAATTTGAGGAGTGGAGTGTTTACTGTGTCCGATGAGTTATTCACATGTGCTTTGTCAGCACAAAATGCAAAAACAAGAAGTTAACTTTAAGTATTCAACAAACTCAAGCAAAAGTAGGTTTTTTCCACCCTTGTGACAATCATGTTCTCCTTCAATAAAGGCAGTGCCAACTGACCTCTGTGCTTGTGAAGTAAAACTCACAAATGCTGACACATATCTTGTGCATACAAGCTTTTAGGAAAACTTATTTTGCTGAGAGATTACATTTAAAGCACTCCTCACCTCAAGTTTATTCTTCAAAATAACTTGTCAGTTTTGCTGAAATCCTATTTTTATTAGACCATCTGTCAGTCAATTTGTTTTTAAATAACAAAGTTGATGCCAATTGGTTGTTTTGGAGTCACCAAAACAACCAATTGGCATCAACTTTATGTGCAAGTTCTGAGAGTTTTCTGCCGGTATTTTTGTGATGACTGGTTTGAAGACCTCAACATCTTACAGTTGGGGATACAAATCTTTATAATGGTGACTTTCAAAAGAACGGGCATGAAAGTGGTTGACTCAAACTGCTGACATAAAGTTTGCAATCAACTGAATGTCTACTATATTTACATAACAGAAGTATATTTTTGCCTTGTAAATGTAAGAATAAGGGTTTTGCCTTGCAGCAATTTCTTTGTTTGATTTGATTTAATAGTTGCCATAGCATGTGACCTAATGACTCCATTTAACAATGCGGAATTGTTGACAACTACACTGGACAAATAGGACACACACCTTTTGTGTGTTTTATTGCTTTTATACTTTATATGAAAATGTTGTATAAAAAATATTTTTATTGAAATATATATATATTAAATTGTTTCAATGTCACGTGACCCAGTGAATCGAACTGGACCAAAAGGATACCAAATAAATGCAGCAAGTAGGATGCAACTCTTTTATTGGATTTAATTGTTTTTATATTTTTTGATGAAAGGCAATTCTGCATTTTTTTTATTGAAACAACTATTTGTGGTTAAATTACTTCCATGTCACCAAGCGACTCACACTCTTCAACAACATATAATTCTGCCCTAATTTTCTAGTGCTTATTGTTTATGTACAATTGTTTTGTAGCAGTATCTTTATGTTAATTCCCTGTCTTGTAACCAGTTTGTAATGTACAAAATCCTTCTGCAACAAAAAAACCTAACTTCCTCGTAAAGCATATGGGATGTGATTTATGGTCACATGAGTTATGACTGCAGTTTCGGTATCGGTTATCACATGGTTTATCAGCACAGAGTTCCTCCACAGACTCACCGGCTTCGGTATCTACCGTCTCTACTAGCGACATCTGAAAGCCTCCTCTCCTCGATAACGGAAGCTTAACGATCGCTGCTCGGTGTAAAGATGGCTCTGACCGGTTTAGTCCTCCTGTTTTCGGTCGTTCTGTCCTGTGTGAGCGCGGGAGTGTTTTTTCAATCAGAAGCAGCCGTGTTATGTCCGCTCCCCGAGGAAACACGACTTCGGGCAAAAGTGAGTTCAAACTATCTGAGACATGTTTATAACAAGTTAGTTAGGGGTTATGTAGCAGAGTTACACGGTAATGTATGTAGCTGGCTAGCTAACATTTGCTAGTAATAGCTGTTAGTTGCTTCATAAAGGTAGGGTACTTCATGTCAACAAGCCTCTGCAGAGGGAGTCTTTATACAACGTTATGTCATGCAAATACTTAGGTGTAGGGAAATAAACAAAAGTAACCTGTATTCAAGCTCAGAATTCTGACTGTTTTCAGAACTGACATTGGTTTAAACAACTTTTGGTTACATCCTAAAAATAAATCATGTGGTCCTAGTCCTCTTCCAATCAGTTCCATTATTCCAGAAATCATGTTATGTCAATATGCTCCAGGAAATAGCCTTAGTAAACAATTTAAAAAATCCCAAATGCCATATTTAAGATCACCTTGGACATTAAGCATCTGTTTTGGAATATCATCCACCAAATAATTAATTGTGATAATAATTTGTAGATTAATACAAATATTAATCTTATTTGCAGTCTTAAATGTGTGTTGCTGCTACAGATCTAATGTATCTAACCACCTTTCCATTCACAGGACTGCGCCTCGTCCTCATGAGTATTTAAACATTTCTGAACTGCCCAAATCCTGGGACTGGAGGAACATCAATGGCACCAACTTTGTGAGCACGACCCGCAACCAGCACATCCCCCAGTACTGCGGCTCCTGCTGGGCCCATGGCAGCACCAGCGCCATGGCAGGTAACGAATAAAATAGCTTTTCGGATCAGGGGCTCAATTATTTTTGGGTCGTAGCACTAGCAGGTGTAAAATAGCAGCTCCTCACATGACTCTTCAGACACATTTGAATATAGCATCGAAGTGCCACTTCCTCTTTGCACAGAAATGATTAACAGAAACTGCTCTGGTTTTCAGTAATTCTAATTTCTCTGTGTTTGCTGTGTCACCAGATCGTATCAACATCAAGAGGAAAGGAGCGTGGCCCTCTGCTTATCTCTCGGTCCAGAATGTGGTGGACTGTGGGGACGCCGGCAGCTGCCACGGAGGAGACCACAGCGGAGTGTGGGAGTACGCCAACAAACATGGCATCCCAGATGAGACCTGCAACAACTACCAAGCTAAAGACCAGAGTAAATAACTTTATATTTTAATAGATTAGACACTTTCTCTTAAAATGTAAGTATTCACAGTCAATATGATATTACCAGATCATTATGTCTAAAAGTAACCTATTACATTAGTAATTCCATATTAAGACACTTTCTGGGCCAATGAGGGTGATTCTGAATTGTCTTTTGGTGCACAGAGTAATGTTGACAACACTAACCTCCAAAGTCTGAGCTGTAATATGTTCTGTGTTTCTTTCTATAGAGTGCAAACCCTTCAATGAGTGTGGCACCTGCACCACTTTTGGAGTGTGCAACATTGTGAAGAACTACACCCTGTGGAAAGTGGACGATTTTGGAGATGTCAGCGGGAGGGAGAAGATGATGGCCGAGATCTACGCCAGAGGACCCGTCAGGTTTGAAACGTTTTATTTTGCGTTACGCCCAGAATGTACAAGAAAAAAAATAGATAGCAATGCTTACCCGACACGACGAAAAGAACGGAAGGACGAGCCCCCAATTATGTTACGCCCAGGGGAACCTAGGCGCAGCACAAAGTTGCACTCTCCCCACTCCCAAGAACATGGACACCAAGGCAGAGAAAGCGTTTGGTAATTTAATTACCAAATCAAATCCAAAAATACTTTCACAAAAACATGCTGAAAGTCTTTTTACAAATATAGCAAACAGGAGTAACAAAAACAAACTAACCTTTAACACAAATATCTTACCTAACCAATGAGAAAAATAAACGTACAGGCTTCTTACCTACTCTAACATAAAACAGGAGAAAATGAATAATCCTAAAGAAAAAGGGTTTTGCAATTAAAAAAAAACAAAGACAGGTTTAGCAGCTTTTCTTCCTACAGTCTCACAGCAGAAGAGAAGGTCCGGTAAAATGTAGGTACACAGCACAACAGGACAGAGATCTCAACAGGACAGCGATCTCAACACGGCAGCGATCTCAACACGGCAGCGTTGGGAGTAGGAGAAGTTGAGTCAGAGAGAGCGACAGAGGAACTGCATGGCTGCAGCTTAAATGCTCCCCTCTTCTTCAGGTGGACCAATCAGCAGGTTGAAGGTAGCTAATCAGCTAACGGGCACCACCTGCTTGCTCACTCACTCACACACACAGGAGGAGGGAAACATATCTACACACAAATGACATAACGACTTAGGGACGTAACATTTGGTAAACATGACGTTGGCCTCATCCTTTTTCTTTTTGTTGCCTGGTTTCGTTGTGCAGTATTTCAACATCTTTCTGTTTTTATATTTAATCTGCCCTGTTTGTTTCCCCCAGCTGTGGGATAATGGCCACAGACGCGTTGGATGCATACACCGGAGGTCTGTACATGGAATATCAGGAGTATCCTTCCATCAACCACATCGTGTCAGTGGCAGGGTGGGGAGTGGACAACGGTGTGGAATACTGGATTGTACGCAACTCCTGGGGAGAGCCATGGGTAAGTGTTGATCTAATGAAGAACTTCATACAGTGCAATAGGATGTCACTTAAAACCCTGAAAATCTTGTCAATTCAAGAACAAATATCATAGGTTTTATTTATTAACAGGAAGCGCAGTTTATCAGCTACATTGAGACTGTGTGAATGCGGTTTAATCAAGTGTGACTAATGGCGCATTTCCACTGCAACGGGGTAGCCCCGTTTAAGCGTCCCTAAGCGTCCTCGCTCAGGCCTCGGGCTGCCTCGCTGGCCGTCCGAGGCCGTGGCGCATTTCCATTACACTTTAGGACCTGGGGTAGCAACGCAGTGTAGGCGGGGCGATCAGCTTTTTGGGCGGAGCGACGCTGGGTAAAACTGCAGTGGCGTCATCTTCAATGCGACACAACTCACAAAACACACACAACAATGGAGGATGTGGAAGCGATCGTTTACTTGTTTCTTGGTGTGTGGCTTGTTATCACAGCAAGAAGGAAAGTGATCACAGCAAGCATTGCATTGTATTCATTGTATTGAACATAAATAAATCCTTTTTTTTTTTCATATACATGTGTTTGTCAAATGTTTTAAACAAATAGTATCTGAATTGAATATTTGAAATTCAAGCACCAGTAAGTACTGCCCCATAATAACATTTGAGGAAATATCAGATCATGGAAAGAAAATCTTTCTAATCAATTAAGCAAATATCAAAGCTGACTATAAACATAAATACTAAAGTGTAAAACACAGCAAAACTATATTCATAAATGCAAGTGTAAAATAGTGTGGACAATTGTAAACATGGATGGAGACTAAAGTATCCACAACATAAATAATATATTAAATATAACCTCAATCTTTCTTCTAGACATGTTAAAGCTTGCTTGAATGGGTTATAGGTTTATTTTGGTCTTTAAAATATATAAGGAATGTGTTGTTTGAGTGTAGTAGAACGAGGGTATTACAATTGAGCAATTTCTACATGTATTTATCATGTATTCTTAATACCATTACAAAATAAACATGTAATAATGTTTTAGAGTAGGACCTCAAGCTAGAAAACTCAATTTCTTGCTTTAAATCTCTTAAAAGTAAGGGGCTTTTTCCTAACTGATGGTGTTTGTTATTGCTTTATAAATTCATGTATGTTTATGATTTTTTATGTTGGGTGCCATTCATTATCAACAAGAGATAAGATAAGTCAAAAAGTACTTTATGATGGCATCGACACACTGATTATGACAGCCTCACTTGGTTTATAACGAATGGTACCTGGCTTTCTTATCCTTAACATTAATATACAGAAAGATGGTACAACTTAACATTCAAATGGATATAGAGCCAACTGGTATTTTTTTAAATATAAATCAATGTGCCAGTTATTTTTAGATACGCTGTTTATTACACAAAAATGGTTTAATTGCCCCAAACAATTGTCCAAAGCCAAAAGAAAGCCATGAATGACTAATACAATGTTCTACTTATCTCTTTCTTTTCTATATTAGTGGTCCATATTTGCCTTTTCAAGTTTAAGTTTACTCTGAAACAATCCTTTAGTCAACTAATGTATTTCTGCTCCACTGTCTCTTTTCTCAGATCTGGCAGGCGGCTCTCAGTGGTTTGACCCCGAACCCCACGGACAGCTGCCCTCTGTACCTGAACCATGCTGCGGTGGCTGCCCTGCCTCCACGTGTCAGCAGGCACAACAGCCAGTCCTCTGCCAACTTTGTGTCCCACCTGGTTCGCTCCAGCCTGCCTGGAGGAAACAACCGCTGTATTGTGGTCAGTGTCTAAGGAATTGTATTGTTCTGTGCCTGTAACCTTATAGGATGAGGGTTTGTTTTCCTTTTCTCAGCTCACCCAAGACGTCAAGGAGGACTTTAGGCTGGATCAACTGGGTACTAGGCCTGTCACGATAATGAATTTTGTTGGACGATACATTTTCCCTGAAATTATTGCGATAAACGATAATATTGTCGGCACCGTTGTAAGACCATTTTAGACCACTGACATAATGATAATATATAATAATAATTCAAGTACATCCTTTCAAACAGAACTTTGTATTGAACATTCAACTTTGCAAATGAAATGTGATTTAATATTGAAATATATAAATTATATAAATAAATAAAATAAATACATTTAATTATAACAAATTAATTAAAATCACACACAATCAATTAAATAGACTCGGGCTGGAAAACAGAGCTCTCTCTCTCTCGTATATATAATAAATATGAGCACACATTGTCTCACAAGCAAAAAAAACTCCTTTAAAACAACAGTCAAGTGTACAGTCCACTGTCCATACAAAGACCCAGATGCCTCAACAGGCCATATCCAAATCTGTACAGTATTTCAAAGATTTCGAGCAAGGAATACCAACATGTTTACATTGTCGGGCAAATGCATCTTTGAAACTGTAGGGAAGGTGGGGGCTCTCGAGCTGCCGTGTTTGCTCCCAGGGGGAAAACGGAATGGGTAGGTTGTGTTTCAGGTGCAGTTTAAGGTTGGTCGTATTGCTAGCTTTTGTTGCTACCTTTTTAAAACAAATGCAACACACCGCCCGGCTCATTCAAGTCCGTGGGTTCGCCTCGTTGATTTGGCTTAAATCCAAAATATTCCCACACCGGAGATGTGGAATTAGGTTTTGCAACCACTTCCATTTAACTTAAAATTCCCCTCGAGTAAGTCACACGTTGTCTCCTGCTTGTCTCTATATTATTCATTTGGCTGCTACACTGCTGCACGCGGAGTGTCCTGACCTGGCTGTGTGTCAGGACAGCAGCCACAGCGCTCCTGGCTAAAATGCTGGTCACATCCTTATGTAAACAAACACGCATGTAAACGGCAATTTATCGAGCTCAGAAAAGTTATCGAGTCCATTTTTATTTATCGTACGATAAGTCAATTTAATGATTATCTCGACAGGCCTACTGGGTACCATCCTTTTTTATAGCCAGGTCCACATTGGCCCCACGCACACATAGTCACCATAAACAACCAGGTCTCATGCGGCTCCTTAAATTTGTCTGACAAAATGCTTAACCCTTACTGAGACAAGTTTCCGAATCTCTTTGTTTGTTTGTTAGACATTCCAGTTTCCATCCAAGTAAATCACCATTCTTGACTTTTGGACGTTTGATTTCTTCTTGGCTTTATGCCATCCATGATAGAAAGGTCATCAACCTGCCCACTCCCTCATGATGAATGCCCAGAGTACACGTGGCTCTATTTTCTTTTCCGTACATTACACAAACAGATTATGTTTTGATGATTGATTGCATACAGTATTTCCCTTGTTTTGACAATTTCAGGATTGCAGTGCATTTGTGAAGGGGCCTAAAACTCCCTCACCTGAATCCGTCTCATCCAGGGTAAGGGCAGCTTGTGTGACTTGTGTCTGATATGAGTGTCACTTCCCTCTCCAGATGGTGTGTGAGCGTTCAGATGTGTTTGCGTCCTCCTGTGCAATTGCCAGGGCCTTCCCCATTTTCTCTCGCCGCACCACTTCTTCACGCAGGGCTGAGAAGAAACACGTCACCGTGGAGATTATGATTGTCGGGGAGGAGAACAGTGCTCTGGATGTCGGACAACTTGAGGTACTTCTTGATGATGGTCCTTTCTTTTTTTTTAACAATCTTTTGAAGTCCTTAAAATGTGACTACTACTGTATACTTAGAAATAGCATGTTTTTGAACTGCAGCCTGCCATAGCTTAAGACTTATTTTTTCTTTTCAGTGTCTCGCTAACGCTGCTCATGGAGTGCGGATGGCAGCTCGTATTGTGGACACACCATGCAATGAGATGAATACAGATCACTTCTTGGATGTAAGTAAACTGCATCTCTTTTGGAAATGTTGACCCTTGAACAAGAACATGGTTATTTTTATTTTGCTTGAGCTGCCCCTGCTACAAACATCCATTTCTGTTTCAGGAGATCAAAGCTGTGGGAGCTGAGCTTGGAATAACTCCAGTGATCATTCGTGGAGAAGAGCTGAAACACAGAGGATTTGGAGGTACATTGTCTGTGATCATCTTATAACGGGACATCTGACCTGTTGGAAAAACTCATTTACTGTATCTGGCCTTTTTATCTCAATGTTTTTTGTTGTAAATATACATTTTTATCTGTTTTCTTTCTCTCTACCTTGTTTTCTTTCTCTCTACCTTGTAGGTATCTATGGAGTGGGAAGGGCAGCAGAGCATCCTCCTGCACTGGCGGTCCTGAGCCACACTCCAGTAGGTGCGACCCAAACCATTGCATGGGTGGGCAAGGGCATCGTGTACGACACCGGAGGACTCAGCATCAAGGGAAAGGTAATCCTGTTTTCATCTGAGAAGAAGTGATAAAAACATCAGACACTGTGAAACGCCAATGTGTTCAGCTTTTATTCTTGTATCAGTTATCTGTTTGCACATAGTTGCTCTGGCATACACCAGTTTATGTAGTGCCTTATGCAAATGGAACACTTGAGCTTACTTAATTTGCAGGGATATGGTTTTCTGATAAGTTTTTCTGGTTCTGCTGGGTCCTTTTCTGGTCAATAAATGCTAGAAGTGCATATAATAAATGTTTTTCTTTTAGACCTCAATGCCAGGAATGAAGAGAGACTGTGGTGGAGCGGCTGCCATTTTGGGAGCTTACAGAGCTACTATCAAACAGGTGAGCTTTCGGATCATCTGTCCCAGCTGTTCTGTCACTCTGCAGCTCTTGAGTTGTTTTAATCAGAATATCCTCTCTTTGATCCAGGGCTTTAAAGACAACCTCCATGCAGTGTTTTGCCTCGCAGAGAATGCAGTTGGACCTACAGCCACACGGCCTGATGATATCCATACTCTCTACTCTGGAAAGTGAGACTCTCTTTAATACTAATGTATAGGGATGTAACGATATATCGAATATCGCGGTAAATAAATGTCTCAATACCGTAGTGAGACTGACAAAATATACCGCAATTTCTTTTTTTTCTATAATTATTATTATTTCTTTTTTTAAACCTTTATTCAATCTCTTTTTCAAGGGAGACCTGTCCAACATGGCAGCAAGTAGGTTACAACATGAACATAAAACAACAGATAACAATAAAGGACATGGTATTTACAGGGCTACATGTACATTAGGGCTGTGCATCTTCACTGGTCTCACGATTTGATTAAGATTATCCTGTTTTCGATTCAATTCGATATCCCGATGCATCACGATTCATACCAATCCGTTGCATCCTCAATTTTCTATATTACTGCACATGGCTTATTTTTCATCAATGCATACATGCAGTAAATACATATGAACTCTTTTTATTATTTAGAAAGTGCTTCAGAAATCAATAACATAAATGTCTTGACATTAATTTATAAACCAAAATAAATGAATTGTATAGGTCTAGCCTCCGTGTGTGAAGTGGTTCCATTCTCAAAAACAAAAAAGAATGCTTCTGCAGTCTAGCTGCAGCTTCTAGCAACGGTCTTCTGTTAAAAAAAGGACACTGAATGTCCTGAATGTGGCATCACACACAGGACTTGAGTCTGAACACAGCAGACAACAGGAGTATTTACAATAGCATATACAAACAAAAATACTGCATGTGGGTGCACACTTACATTCTCTGTCTTACTGTTACATGAATCCCATGAATCTATGAGATTAAATTAGCTTCATTATATCTCAGTGATTAAGTGAATAATAAAGTTTCTCTCGGGTCACTATCAGCCTGTCACTCATTATTTTCAGGGAGGGGGCGGGGCTTGGAGGAACGGAGAGGAGACGGTGATCGCGGAAGCTTTTTTCCTCCTGCCTTCACAAACTTTACACAAGTATCGTCTGAAAATTGCTAGAGGACATTCATACTCTGCAATCCAAGACTTAATTAAATCCACCAAAAACCTGACATGATTGTAACGCGATTTATTTTTTGAAAAACATAAATCCCTGTCTGTGTCTCTGAGCCGCAGCGACACGGAGTGATTCAGAGCGGGTCCTTCTACTGTTGTTCTGGACTGGTGGTGTTGTGTTGGTGGATAAAGCAGACTGCTCTGTGTTTGGTGAAGCTGTGCCGCTATGCCACTGTCACATCTGTTCCCTGATCTCTGCGTCACCGACCCGATTTTGATATTAAAGTGACAGAAGAAAAAAACGTTTATAGTAAAAGCCGCGGCCGCAAAATCAGGAAGCAACGTTACTACGCTATAACCGATTATCTTCCGTCACTGCATCGATAACCGAATCGTCCACGTCCGCATCGCCAATGCATCGTAGAAACGATTATTTTCAACACCCCTAATGTACATACCTAGAGACATTGACAAGTACAACAGTATATTTATATCTCTGTCAATAAGCCTCACCTTCTTGGCAAAAACTGTATTGTTTTTGAAGTGGTGGAGAGACAATGCACAGTTTTACCCACTGCTGTTGCCCATGGCCAAAGCATATCTCTCTGTCCCCAGCAACATCAGTACCAAGCAAGAGAGTTTTTTCCGCAACAGGGGATATTGCTAACGCCCAAACATCCCAGCTTCTACCTGGAAATGTGGACATGCTCATATTCCTGAAAGATAACCTTGATGATGCTGAGTGAGTGCGTTAGAATTGAGTTACTTGAAAAACTAAAGTGAAACTTGATTTATTCTATTGCAGGGTCTGATTATTATATTGTTGACACTTTAAAATACTACTATCCTACTAAAATGCTGTACAAATCGGATTTATTATTTAATAAAAATTCAAGTAAAAATACAAAAATAAATTCACTTTTTTCTTTATTTTTCAATATCGCGATAAATATCGTACCGTGGACTTTTTATCGCGATATTATTTTACCGTGAGTTTTTGGTATCGTTACATCCCTATGTATCAAATGACATGATTTGATGTGAAAGTGCTGTCACGGTATGACTGCGCCAGAGCTGAACGGATTAGTCTTGTGACTCATCAGTCTTTTACACCATGATGGATATTATCTTACAAGCTATAACAAATCAACAGGAATAAATATGGGCTCTGGTATTCAAAAATACTGTTTTTATTTTCAAGGACAGTGGAGATCAATAACACTGATGCAGAGGGCAGGCTGGTGCTGGCTGATGGAGTGGTGTATGCCAGAAAAGACCTCTCTGCTGATATTATTCTGGACATGGCCACACTGACTGGGGCACAGGTGGGTGATAGTTTTGTTCAACTTTACATGGCAAGTATGAACTGGCGATTCAACCCCTATAACAGGAGAATAGATATCAAACATGTTAACCAACACAGCTCCTGAAAAGACGAAAACCATCAAATGAACTTGACCTTCTAATAAGCTTTGTTGTTTGTTTTTACCTGCAGGGGATCTCCACAGGGAAGTACCATGCTGCGGTGATGACTAACAGTGAGAAGTGGGAGGTTGCATGCGTGCGCGCCGGCCGCAGCAGCGGAGATTTGGCACACCCTCTGGTCTACTGCCCCGAGCTACACTTCAGCGAGTTCACCTCTGCCATGGCTGACATGAAAAACTCTGTGGCAGTAAGTGGCAACATACTTTTCCCAAGGTTTTTGAAGCTCTTTTGCTAAATTTTGTTAACCCTCTCTACCGGCTTTCGCTGCTTGTTTAGTACGAATAAAGCCTACAACAATGTTTTTCTGTGGCCATATCAGAGCCATTCTGGAATATGTTGTGGTGGAAACTCTAATTTAAGGGCAACAAAAAAAACTTCAAACCTAAATTCATCTTGCAGGTCTTTGGAAATGTTCCATTAGAGTGGTTCAGTGTAGATTATTATAGCAGGAAAAATAGCTATTTTTGAATTATTCTATATTTAGCAGCTGAAAACAGTATTGTCCGCCATTATGGTATGAAAACTTAATGTATGGTTTAATCGATTATCAAAATGGTTTACTAACTATAAGTGGACTAATTATTGCGTCTCCAATTTCAAGTTGCATAAATTCATTTGATATTATCATGTATTGATGATCTTCCTTTTCTTGTTTTGTCAGGACCGGGAGAACGCCCAGAGCTCTTGTGCCGGACTCTTCATCGGCTCCCACCTGGGCTTTGATTGGCCAGGTGTCTGGGTCCATGTGGACATCGCCTCCCCCGTCCATGCTGTGAGTAACCATGCTTTGGTGTGCTGGGCTGACATTGGGCCATTAGTTAGGGATTTATTTATTTTGTACCTTGTTTGCATGCTTGTTCTCTGCTGACAAGATATTTCTTAAGCTGAATCATGCACCGCAGCAGAACAGGAGTGACGAACCGATTTACATGTTGCTCTGTAACTTTGGAGTCTGTAAATATTGTTCAAACGTTGTCTGACTTGAGCTGCTGGTATTCTGTGCCAGATGTTGATGTGCACATAGACCTACAGGGCAGAGTCCTGCACGGGTCTGATTTTCAAGACCCGCCCCGCGACGTGCAATACCGAACCCGCCCCGCTACCCGCACATATTGCCAATTAGTTCTGCAACCCGACCCGTCGGCACAAGATCCGCGACCCGACCCGCACCCGCATATATATGAGCAGTGAAAACGTGCAATTATTAACACACGCCGTTGCATATTTGTCTCAAAAAGCGTGGGATGTTGGTTCTTTTCTCCATCTAGGATGACACCAAAAGCCCCCCAGACGTTGGATTTCGCTCTTGAGGAAGTGTTATTGAAAGTGCTGTATTCTCCACTAGAGAGCTTCACCTCAGCCATTTCGAATGTGGCGCGCACAGCAGCAGACTGATGCGCTGCAGAGGTTATGATTATGCACGGTCCCGAGGGGGAGAGGTCTGAGGATTTAAACATTAAACTAAATTATTATTATTTTAATATATTTATTATGCAACACCCGTGACCCGACCCGCATCATCTTTGTTTTACCCAGAACCAAACCCGGAAAAAAGTGTTTGACAAAATACCACCCGCGAATCACCTTTTTTTGCGGGTCACCGCGGGTACCCGACCCGATGCAGGACTCTGCTACAGGGTCACGTTTACCCAACTTTTGATATAAAACCTCTAGCCAATGTGCGGGTCCTTAACAAAAGTCAGTGTAGTCTACTATATATATATATATATATATATATATATATATATATATATACTATAACTTTTTCATGGCCTTTCTAAAAGCTTCTGGGACATTTGTGACATACTATGCTGACTTTATCTGGGATATACTACTGACCTCTTCCGACCTACAATTCCATTTCTTTTTATGACCCGAGTGTAACCAAAGCAAAACATAATGCATGTAATGTAATGGGTTCTTCTTTGGACTGTGCCAGTTGTTTTACTAGCATGGGCCACAGTGTTTTACCTGTAATCCTGCTGACAGGCAAACCTCCTTGAAGGTTGTAATGGTTATAAAAAATGATCCAACGCTGTCCTGGTCTTGTGATTTAGCTTGTAAAACAATAAGACTCATCACATGTACTGTAGTTAAGCCTGCAGTATATGTTCTTATCAGCAGTTCATTGTTTTTGTTAAATGTAACGAGGTCGGATGTCTCAGTCACATTAACCCATTAAGAAGATAACTTCAGGGTAAGTTTACAGTAAAGACGCTGAAACCTGAACCATGATTTGTCTGTATGTTGTCTCTGCAGGGGGAGCGTGCAACAGGATTTGGCGTTGCTTTGCTGATGGCCCTGTTTGGTCAGGCTTCAGATGACTCCATGCTGAACCAAGTGTCTCCTCTGGGTGCAGCCACCAACACGTCTGAAGACAAGATGGAGCGTGACTGCAAGAGGCGAAGACTGGTGTAGAACAAACAGCGGCCAACTCCACCAACCCTGATCATGACACACCCAATATCATACCGTTAGAGTTAAATCATTTAAAACTGATTCAACTTCCTTTGTTTGACAATTCACTGAAAAGTTTGCTAAACCATCAGTAAATTGGGTGTGTGTAATACATGATAAAAAGCAGGCCCTTACTGGTATTTGTCCTCATTACTTAGCACTTGCTGCACTGATCAGCTCTATAGCTTTTAGATTTTTCAATTGCTCTTGATGAAATTGCATTGATTATAAAATCTTCATGAAAGAATAAATAAGAAATCTTAATTGTTTTTCAGCAGAGTATTTTGTAAATGTCCATCTTTTACTGTAAAGTTTTATCTTGTAAAACATACACCTTGTTTTTGCTATCCACCTCATCAGTAGGCATTGGTGTTATTGATACTTTAATGCAATCAAGAATTAAAGGTTTACATGTTCTTGTGAAAAATTGCTCGGTTTCTCTTTTTTGGTAACCACTGAAATTCATATTCACCCTGCTGATAATTGGGTTGTGTAATGTCGACCAATTTGAGGAGTGAGTGTTTACTGTGTCCGATGAGTTATTCACATGTGCTTTGTCAGCACAAAATGCAAAAACAAGAAGTTAACTTTAAGTATTCAACAAACTCAAGCAAAAGTAGGTTTTTCCACCCTTGTGACAATCATGTTCTCCTTCAATAAAGGCAGTGCCAACTGACCTCTGTGCTTGTGAAGTAAAACTCACAAATGCTGACACATATCTTGTGCATACAAGCTTTTAGGAAAACTTATTTTGCTGAGAGATTACATTTAAAGCACTCCTCACCTCAAGTTTATTCTTCAAAATAACTTGTCAGTTTTGCTGAAATCCTATTTTTATTAGACCATCTGTCAGTCAATTTGTTTTTAAATAACAAAGTTGATGCCAATTGGTTGTTTTGGAGTCACCAAAACAACCAATTGGCATCAACTTTATGTGCAAGTTCTGAGAGTTTTCTGCCGGTATTTTTGTGATGACTGGTTTGAAGACCTCAACATCTTACAGTTGGGGATACAAATCTTTATAATGGTGACTTTCAAAGAACGGGCATGAAAGTGGTTGACTCAAACTGCTGACATAAAGTTTGCAATCAACTGAATGTCTACTATATTTTACATAACAGAAGTATATTTTTGCCTTGTAAATGTAAGAATAAGGGTTTTGCCTTGCAGCAATTTCTTTGTTTGATTTGATTTAAATAGTTGCCATAGCATGTGACCTAATGACTCCATTTAACAATGCGGAATTGTTGACAACTACACTGGACAAATAGGACACACACCTTTTGTGTGTTTTATTGCTTTTATACTTTATATGAAAATGTTGTATAAAAAATATTTTTATTGAAATATATATATATTAAATTGTTTCAATGTCACGTGACCCAGTGAATCGAACTGGACCAAAAGGATACCAAATAAATGCAGCAAGTAGGATGCAACTCTTTTATTGGATTTAATTGTTTTTATATTTTTTGATGAAAGGCAATTCTGCATTTTTTTTATTGAAACAACTATTTGTGGTTAAATTACTTCCATGTCACCAAGCGACTCACACTCTTCAACAACATATAATTCTGCCCTAATTTTCTAGTGCTTATTGTTTATGTACAATTGTTTTGTAGCAGTATCTTTATGTTAATTCCCTGTCTTGTAACCAGTTTGTAATGTACAAAATCCTTCTGCAACAAAAAAACCTAACTTCCTCGTAAAGCATATGGGATGTGATTTATGGTCACATGAGTTATGACTGCAGTTTCGGTATCGGTTTATCACATGGTTTATCAGCACAGAGTTCCTCCACAGACTCACCGGCTTCGGTATCTACCGTCTCTACTAGCGACATCTGAAAGCCTCCTCTCCTCGATAACGGAAGCTTAACGATCGCTGCTCGGTGTAAAGATGGCTCTGACCGGTTTAGTCCTCCTGTTTTCGGTCGTTCTGTCCTGTGTGAGCGCGGGAGTGTTTTTCAATCAGAAGCAGCCGTGTTATGTCCGCTCCCCGAGGAAACACGACTTCGGGCAAAAGTGAGTTCAAACTATCTGAGACATGTTTATAACAAGTTAGTTAGGGGTTATGTAGCAGAGTTACACGGTAATGTATGTAGCTGGCTAGCTAACATTTGCTAGTAATAGCTGTTAGTTGCTTCATAAAGGTAAGGGTACTTCATGTCAACAAGCCTCTGCAGAGGGAGTCTTTATACAACGTTATGTCATGCAAATACTTAGGTGTAGGGAAATAAACAAAAGTAACCTGTATTCAAGCTCAGAATTCTGACTGTTTTCAGAACTGACATTTGGTTTAAACAACTTTTGGTTACATCCTAAAAATAAATCATGTGGTCCTAGTCCTCTTCCAATCAGTTCCATTATTCCAGAAATCATGTTATGTCAATATGCTCCAGGAAATAGCCTTAGTAAACAATTTAAAAAATCCCAAAATGCCATATTTAAGATCACCTTGGACATTAAGCATCTGTTTTGGAATATCATCCACCAAATAATTAATTGTGATAATAATTTGTAGATTAATACAAATATTAATCTTATTTGCAGTCTTAAATGTGTGTTGCTGCTACAGATCTAATGTATCTAACCACCTTTCCATTCACAGGACTGCGCCTCGTCCTCATGAGTATTTAAACATTTCTGAACTGCCCAAATCCTGGGACTGGAGGAACATCAATGGCACCAACTTTGTGAGCACGACCCGCAACCAGCACATCCCCCAGTACTGCGGCTCCTGCTGGGCCCATGGCAGCACCAGCGCCATGGCAGGTACGAATAAAATAGCTTTTCGGATCAGGGGCTCAATTATTTTTGGGTCGTAGCACTAGCAGGTGTAAAATAGCAGCTCCTCACATGACTCTTCAGACACATTTGAATATAGCATCGAAGTGCCACTTCCTCTTTGCACAGAAATGATTAACAGAAACTGCTCTGGTTTTCAGTAATTCTAATTTCTCTGTGTTTGCTGTGTCACCAGATCGTATCAACATCAAGAGGAAAGGAGCGTGGCCCTCTGCTTATCTCTCGGTCCAGAATGTGGTGGACTGTGGGGACGCCGGCAGCTGCCACGGAGGAGACCACAGCGGAGTGTGGGAGTACGCCAACAAACATGGCATCCCAGATGAGACCTGCAACAACTACCAAGCTAAAGACCAGAGTAAATAACTTTATATTTTAATAGATTAGACACTTTCTCTTAAAATGTAAGTATTCACAGTCAATATGAATATTACCAGATCATTATGTCTAAAAGTAACCTATTACATTAGTAATTCCATATTAAGACACTTTCTGGGCCAATGAGGGTGATTCTGAATTGTCTTTTGGTGCACAGAGTAATGTTGACAACACTAACCTCCAAAGTCTGAGCTGTAATATGTTCTGTGTTTCTTTCTATAGAGTGCAAACCCTTCAATGAGTGTGGCACCTGCACCACTTTTGGAGTGTGCAACATTGTGAAGAACTACACCCTGTGGAAAGTGGACGATTTTGGAGATGTCAGCGGGAGGGAGAAGATGATGGCCGAGATCTACGCCAGAGGACCCGTCAGGTTTGAAACGTTTTATTTTGCGTTACGCCCAGAATGTACAAGAAAAAAAATAGATAGCAATGCTTACCCGACACGACGAAAAGAACGGAAGGACGAGCCCCCAATTATGTTACGCCCAGGGGAACCTAGGCGCAGCACAAAGTTGCACTCTCCCCACTCCCAAGAACATGGACACCAAGGCAGAGAAAGCGTTTGGTAATTTAATTACCAAATCAAAATCCAAAAATACTTTCACAAAAACATGCTGAAAGTCTTTTTACAAATATAGCAAACAGGAGTAACAAAACAAACTAACCTTTAACACAAATATCTTACCTAACCAATGAGAAAAATAAACGTACAGGCTTCTTACCTACTCTAACATAAAACAGGAGAAAATGAATAATCCTAAAGAAAAAGGGTTTTGCAATTAAAAAAAAACAAAGACAGGTTTAGCAGCTTTTCTTCCTACAGTCTCACAGCAGAAGAGAAGGTCCGGTAAAATGTAGGTACACAGCACAACAGGACAGAGATCTCAACAGGACAGAGATCTCAACAGGACAGCGATCTCAACACGGCAGCGATCTCAACACGGCAGCGTTGGGAGTAGGAGAAGTTGAGTCAGAGAGAGCGACAGAGGAACTGCATGGCTGCAGCTTAAATGCTCCCCTCTTCTTCAGGTGGACCAATCAGCAGGTTGAAGGTAGCTAATCAGCTAACGGGCACCACCTGCTTGCTCACTCACTCACACACACACAGGAGGAGGGAAACATATCTACACACAAATGACATAACGACTTAGGGACGTAACATTTGGTAAACATGACGTTGGCCTCATCCTTTTTCTTTTTGTTGCCTGGTTTCGTTGTGCAGTATTTCAACATCTTTCTGTTTTTATATTTAATCTGCCCTGTTTGTTTCCCCCAGCTGTGGGATAATGGCCACAGACGCGTTGGATGCATACACCGGAGGTCTGTACATGGAATATCAGGAGTATCCTTCCATCAACCACATCGTGTCAGTGGCAGGGTGGGGAGTGGACAACGGTGTGGAATACTGGATTGTACGCAACTCCTGGGGAGAGCCATGGGTAAGTGTTGATCTAATGAAGAACTTCATACAGTGCAATAGGATGTCACTTAAAACCCTGAAAATCTTGTCAATTCAAGAACAAATATCATAGGTTTTATTTATTAACAGGAAGCGCAGTTTATCAGCTACATTGAGACTGTGTGAATGCGGTTTAATCAAGTGTGACTAATGGCGCATTTCCACTGCAACGGGGTAGCCCCGTTTAAGCGTCCCTAAGCGTCCTCGCTCAGGCCTCGGGCTGCCTCGCTGGCCGTCCGAGGCCGTGGCGCATTTCCATTACACTTTAGGACCTGGGGTAGCAACGCAGTGTAGGCGGGGCGATCAGCTTTTTGGGCGGAGCGACGCTGGGTAAAACTGCAGTGGCGTCATCTTCAATGCGACACAACTCACAAAACACACACAACAATGGAGGATGTGGAAGCGATCGTTTACTTGTTTCTTGGTGTGTGGCTTGTTATCACAGCAAGAAGGAAAGTGATCACAGCAAGCATTGCATTGTATTCATTGTATTGAACATAAATAAATCCTTTTTTTTTTTCATATACATGTGTTTGTCAAATGTTTTAAACAAATATTATCTGAATTGAATATTTGAAATTCAAGCACCAGTAAGTACTGCCCCATAATAACATTTGAGGAAATATCAGATCATGGAAAGAAAATCTTTCTAATCAATTAAGCAAATATCAAAGCTGACTATAAACATAAATACTAAAGTGTAAAACACAGCAAAACTATATTCATAAATGCAAGTGTAAAATAGTGTGGACAATTGTAAACATGGATGGAGACTAAAGTATCCACAACATAAAATAATATATTAAATATAACCTCAATCTTTCTTCTAGACATGTTAAAAGCTTGCTTGAATGGGTTATAGGTTTATTTTGGTCTTTAAAATATATAAGGAATGTGTTGTTTGAGTGTAGTAGAACGAGGGTATTACAATTGAGCAATTTCTACATGTATTTATCATGTATTCTTAATACCATTACAAAATAAACATGTAATAATGTTTTAGAGTAGGACCTCAAGCTAGAAAACTCAATTTCTTGCTTTAAATCTCTTAAAAGTAAGGGGCTTTTTCCTAACTGATGGTGTTTGTTATTGCTTTATAAATTCATGTATGTTTATGATTTTTTTATGTTGGGTGCCATTCATTATCAACAAGAGATAAGATAAGTCAAAGAAGTACTTTATTGATGGCAGTATAAAAATACAAATGTTGTATCAAAGGCATGCCATTAAACAATACAAATAAAAAATGTAAAACTGAATTGCAGCCAGCATAAATATACATGGAATTGTAAATATAAAATGAACATTTTAAAGAAAATAAATAAACAAGGAAGTACAAATGTTGCATTTAAAAATTAACTAGATAAAAAATATATAATATGTACAATAACTATTAAGGTTTTTTGAAGTATCATGGAGGAGACGCTGCCCAGTCATGGTGCCGTTCCTGTTGGGCCCGATCCTCTCCTCCTCGTTTCCTCTTGCCTGGGTGACAATAAGATAATAATTAGCAATAAGGAAAACACACAGTACAGGTACAGGTCACACAAGGATATAAGAATAACATGTATAAACAGAACAACAGTAAGGTGAACTAAAGAAAGTTCTGGCCCTAGATGTTTACAATGATTGTGAAAGTGAATTACATTATGTCCAGCCTGTTGATAATGAATATAAATATATGTATATGATAGGATGTCACACACAACTGTACTAGCTGCTTACTAGCTAATACTTTACTTGTAACAGAGCATTTCCACACAGTGATATAGCTTATTTTAATTACTGACGATGGATGATCCACGGTTTAAAAAAACAAAAAAACAATTCCAGTCGTTTTGCCATTTCTATTTCTTACCTAGAACCACACGCTGCGGTGTCGTGGTGGCACTCGGTGTTGGTGGTTGAGTCGGTGTCGATTCTTCGGCTGGGGTCCGTTCTGGATTCACTGACGATGTGGACGGAACACTGCCATCACCCGTTGTTCGGGAATGTTCCTCCTCACGAGTCCCCACGGGTTGTCGAACATTAATGTAAGGATAAAATAGACTTCTTTGTTAGAAGTGAGCGTACCTTGCAGGGACTCCAGTAAAGCCGTTCCGTTTTCCCTACATCGCAGGAAAGTCCTCGAAAATCCGCGCTCGGACATCTGTGCAGAGACATCCTGGAACACTTTCACATTTCGCGTTGTTCCGTCGAGCTCCCGCTGGATTTTATCATCCCCAATGAGATGTAGGAACGTCGTCACCTCCTCGGTCGACCACGGTGTGCTTTTCTTCGACGTTGCCATTTTTGTAGCTCCTCCGTTTACAAAATGCTGCAAGCTTGCTTCTTGATATATATGTGACGCGAGGGATGATCTCGCGCGCGATCTTGTGACGATTCTCTCTGACCAATCAGCAGTCGAGTGTTGACGTCACAGCCCTGGCCTGGTCTGATAGAACCACGATTTTATGGGGCCGGAAAAAGAGAGAAAAAGTACCCGCTAGCCGGTACTAGGCTATATGGAAATGCCACCAAAAACTGGCCTGGCCGCTTGAGGACGGTCCAGGACGCTTAAACGGGGCTACCCGCTGCAGTGGAAATGCGCCATAACAGTGGCCTGATCCTGAGCTTCCTTTAGCTAAACTCTGACGGCTGTTTTGTCCATAAAATGTCAAGAAAATACAAATTGGCCTTTTTGTAGTGTACTTTTCCAAATTTGTGTTGACATCTTTAAATTCATTGCTGTTCAACAAAACCAATATTTATTAAAGATATATCATTTGTAAAAACTCGAATGGCCCCACACTAGGTCACCAAACTCTCTCTTTTGTTATTGATTTGACTGAGACTCGCAGTGGCAGACAATTACATATTGTTTGTTAAAGTTACTACCACTAACCGGCACAGCCTCACAATTGACAAGCAAAAACTCTTAAGCATTTTTACTTGAAAAAATTAAATATAATGATAATAATAATAATCCAAAATTGTGTCTGTTTCACCCCCCCCCCCTCTCCACAGGGGGAGAAGGGCTGGCTTAGGATCGTGACCAGCGCCTACAAGGGAGGAAGTGGAAGCTCCTACAACCTGGCGCTGGAGGAGGACTGCATGTACGGAGACCCAGTGGTCCCCAAGGGGTATCTGTAGATGAACCAGCGTCACTTCACAGGTCTTCGTGTCTCTGATAGAGGGAAGGCTTTTATGTTGAAAAGTTGAAAAGATAATATGTTCAGATTTGTTTCACGAGGTCCATTTTCTACACTTGTTATCAGGGGATCACAGTTCAGTGCCATGGTCTTCCAGCTGGATCTCAGACCTGCTTGAATCAACGTACCACAGACAGTGATTACAAATATACATTTATCAGAAGGGCTGAAACACATCATTGCTAATTTCTGCTAACTTCATGCTCAGCCTGCTGAAAAGCCATATTAGAGAAAGATGCTAGACATTCTTCGGTTTACATCATCAAGAAGACTTGCTGTGTTTTTTAGATAAGATAATGCAAGCTGACTCAGCCAAAGAACACAGCTTATAATTTGTCCTGCACTGCTCCAACACTGAATGTGTTTAGTGTGTGGTGCTTAAAGTGTGCCTTACATGCAGTTAAGAATACGTTGATATCATATTCTTTTCACACAATCTAAACATCAAAAAAAAAAGGAAACGCTTTTAGTTTTTTTAAAGCTGCCAATAAACACAACTTTTAAACTGATGTTCCTCTCTTTACCCGATTCAAACATGTCTGTAAAATATGTCCTGTGGTGACCTTATTACACAGTTTACTGCATAGATGTCATTAACTGTCTTTATTTGTCCTCTTAACGTGTGGGGCCATAATCCATACTTGAGAAAAAGTTTTACTGCTGTGCAACTATTAGTCTTGTCTGTCTTCAGCTCTACTTACGTGTTTCCCAATGTTACGTTAATTATAAGACTGAAGAAAAAAGTAATGAAAGAAAGTACATATTTAAGATTTTATTTAAAAACTACTTGAGGCAACATAAAATATAGAAAAATCAAATATACAGGTGAAAAAGAAAATGTTTAGCTGCATCTTCAGGGGCTTCTCCTTCGACCGGTCAGTTCTCCATCAGCTCAGTGCCATTTTCCTGGTTGTTGCCCTGATAAAAAAGAAATCGTTCTCCTGGAAACACTGAACAGTCAGTCTCTGAGCTTTGTGCTTCAACCTCCAGCAGAGTGTTAGGTGAGAACAGATCGTCTTTCTGCTCCAGTGTCCTCTCCACATCAGTTTATCATGATGAAGTTTGATTTGCAATGAGCTGGAAAACAGGGAGTTTACATTATATTCATGCACATATCTTTGCTTTTGCAGTAAGTTAACACATTTAAAAACAGACGTTATTTTCCCAGTCTTTACTGTTTGTGTGAAAACCACCACCTTATTTTTGAGTACGTGCAAAGCTCTTGTTTGTTGATCATGGCGTCCTCACTTCATCAGATTATCCTTGAGTTAAAATGTTAGCAGGTCACTTACATATGAACTCTGCCACGGGGTCGTGCTCCCCCTCGATGCGGATTGTCCCCGCGATGCTGTCGTTCTCCAGGATGGGCAGGAAGAGCTGAACGAAGTCTGACGTGTAGGGAGGCGCGATCACATCCAGCACCTGCAGAGAGAAACATTTCAGTACCATCCGTTGCTTTGTTTGATAGCAAAGATCCTTTAAAATGGTGCAAACGTTTCATTTAAAGAAACTAATGGAGATCAGAAGCAGTCGTTACCTCAGTGACAAAATATCTAATGAGGGAGATGTCCGTGTTGAGTTTCTCCAGACATTTGCGGATATAACCCACAACAGGCAGCACGTAGCCACGACTCAGCAGGTGAACCATTCGGTCCAGTAGCGTCTTCTTCAACTCCAGCTGGGACACGGACACGGACACACACACACACACACACACACACACACACACACACACACACACACACACACACACACACACACACACACACACACACACACACACACACACACACACACACACACACACACACACACACACACACACACACACACACACACACACACACACACACACACACACACACACACACACACACACACACACACACACACACACACACACACTGCAGTAAGAAGCACTGACAACCCCAAAACAAAATAGAGATTAATAGTGAAGAGATTGCAGCATCTCTTGGAATGTAAAGTGTTTGGATTACTGTGATTTATAGTCATTTACCAGAAAGTCATGCTGTCTCCTATTTTCTGTTGTGATATAGCATATAGACACAATAAGGGAAGTTTCGCTTGGTTTAGTTTTGGTTAGCTTCATCACCGCTGCAGTAACACTAACTGACCTGCTCCATGACGTCCAGCTGAGAGTGCTCCGTCTCAAAGAGCTTGATGAGCAGCTGGAGGACCTGCGGGTGCAGCAGCTGGTGACACGTGCAGATCTGTGTGGAGGAAGCATTCATTTAGATTTAGCTGCTTACTGAAATATAACATGTTTAGGTGTGTGTATGGTAGTGATGCTGTACCTCGTCCAGTAAAGCTAAATGCACTGGAGTGTGGTCTGTCTGCAGCTGGAAGTAGCGCGGCTCGGACACCGTCCAGTCCACCCATTTCAAAACCCCCATAGCAACCACTGGAAACCTGAACACATAAACAAGAAGTGAGAATGCCGATATATATTAATACTTTTGTATACAAATGAAAACACTTCTGTAGTGATGAGCATCTAGCAGCTGTGGTAAAAGCTGTCACTGAATGCCTGATCTTAGTTTCCTGATTTAAATCATACTGCTTTTGGTTTTTTCAGGCGACATTCCTGCACAGCCGTCTCATTTTTCAAAAGATAGAAAACTGGTTTTACAAGTAACATGTTTATACTCAAAGTATTTAAATAGAGACCGTTTTGGAAATGGGACCAAAACTCATATCAGATTTTTTTGTTATTATACTAAGCCTGTTGCGATGAGGAACCCTTTCATAATATCTGGGGGATTATCGAAAACATCTTACATTTTTTCTCATTCAGTCCCTCATGAGCTTCAATCTTTCATTTATTTACCCAACTACTGAAATTCTCCTTTTATAAATATTTCTTCCCCCAAAGCGATCATTAGAAGCGTGTTTCGTCTCTTATATAACCCCTCCCTCCCTCTTCTACAATAGTAACACGTTGCAGGGTTTCCGTGGTCTTCTCACCGGATGCACTGGTACAGCGTTCCCAGCTCAGCCACCAGCTCCGTGGCTCCTTTGTTCTCGTTGCAGCACAGGTTGTGCACGGTCTCGATGGCTTTAGAAGACGACTTCAGCTCATCTTTATTGATGTTCACTCGCTTGTTCTGCAGTCAAACAGAATGTACAAAAAGAAAATAGATGAGCATTTTGAAAGGAAATAAGTAAGTGACAGGGTATATGCAGGAATCCTGAAGTCAAATGTAATACCTTTTAAGACCTTTTTTAAGACCCTTTCCATACATTTTAAGACCTCATCGCAACTTCGAGTTCTAACCGGTTACATTGGCGACACACTTTACCTCACATTTACTATATTGATTGTAAGATAGCACAACTAAACAGAGTGCAGACAGACTACTGAAGCCTCCTCTCCACATGAACTTCAACCTCTCTGTGAAGGTCAGGTTTAATGCAGTATGCTGCTTTGTTGCTTCTGTACTCTGTGCTCTTTCATTCCAGTAAAACTCCTCAGAAACCATTAGAAACCAGTATTTGACCAATAAACAAAACAATTGACAAAACTTTGAACTATGAAATATATTAAACTTTGGTGAGCTTCAGCGGGGTAATGGCATATAGGAGCTCCCTCACAAATACCCAGGGGTTAAATTGGGCTGGGGCTGTCCGGGGCCAAGCCCGGCACATAGGACGATGCTCTGACGTCATCACCCTCACACATTTGTCATATGTTTACAAAAAACGATATATATGTTAAGACTTTTCTCGTTCTTAATATAGACTATATTTAGGGTCGATATGTGTTGACCATAGACTGTGTATATATATATATATATATATATATATATATATATATATATATATACAGAGTTGGGTGTAACGCGTTACTGTAATAATATTACTTTGTCGGTAACGGAGTAGTGTAACGCGCTACTTTTATAATTCAGTAATCACACTACAGTTACTAACATTGCCCCGACACGCGTTACTTCGTTACTTTCTAAAATCAGTCATAATCAAACCTCAACAAACACCTGCAAAGAACACATGCTAAGGTGAAGCTAACGCACATAGCTGTTGTTTATTTATATCACACACACACACACACACACACACACACACACACACACACACACACACACACACACACACACACACACACACACACACAGACACACACACACACACACACACACACACACACACACACACACACACACACACACACACACACACACGTAGTTCTTCTTCTCTGTTTTCCGGTTGTTGCTTGTTTTGAATGACGAATACACACTACCGCTGCCTGCTGGTAAGGAGAGTTATTGCCACTCACGCATGCGCAGTTCGTACGTGCTCGGCTGAAGTCTGGCTCCAGTGCAACACATGGCCAACACGCAGGAGAACACGCTGACGCAACAGCGTGAGCAGAGATAGACTGCGCAAAATATACAGATAGCAGGAGACAGAGGACAGCCACGGTCAGATAGCAGGAGACAGAGGACAGCCATGGTCAGATAGCAGGAGACAGAGGACAGCCATGGTCAGATAGGGAAACATTCAGGAGCTATCTGGATCAGTCTTATGCGACAATGGAAACTGAACTAAAGAGAACATTTGAAACTTTAGCAGTCTGCGTGATCTGCCTGTAGGGAGGGGCGGGCCGGCCCTGCGAGTAAAGTAACGAGTAAAGTAACTAATTACTTTATGTAGATAGTAACGAAGTAGTGTAATATATTACTTTTTTTTTAAATAATATGTAATATGTAATATATTACTTTTTTTTAGTAACGACCCCATCTCTGTATATATATATGTGTTGACCTTACTTTAAAATAGCAGATCTCTGTGACCGGATATAGTTTGGCTTAGACCCCGGCCCCACGAGGACGCATACAGTAAAACACATACGCAAACGCAAAAAAGTCTTCCGTTCACACGCATTCGATTCATTAACGTGTCCGTTCACACTAGACCGCTGGAAATGCTGGAAACGCTGTAGTACATATGCCAGGCCTGTAAGTGGCGCTGCTGCCGCCACAAAATACACCAAAAGCATCGAAGAAGACCCCGGAGAATGGTTGCCCTTCTGTTTATTCTCCGCGGTGGACGGCATGTTCTCCTGCTGTATATCTACCAGCAGATAAACCACCACCCCTCTCCACAAGACTCCCACAAGTGCATCATTGAAACTGACGTGGATCCAGAGTGATGTGAAAGTTGCATGCTCAAACTGAGGTCGCATTGCAAAAAAAGAAAACCTGGATCTTATTATTAGGTCACAGGGTTGCCAACTCTCACGCATCTGGCGTGTGACACACGCTTTCACCCTCAATCTCACGCTCTCACTCTGCCCAAACTATTCTCACGCCAAAAACAAGAATACCGAAGACTAGAAACGGTTTTGAAAACTTTTGTCAGGTAGTGATCGTCTTCTCAATAGAACATCTTTGATAATGTCTTCTGGCCAATCAGAATCAAGATAACGGCGTGGTGTTGTTGCAGGAAGTCCCGACGGAGAATACGTTTGCTGTAGTACATCTATACATCGATACAACATTACGTGTTGATAGAAATCAACACGTAATGAAATAAGACCCCACGGTTTGATGATTGATAGGTGTGTGTGGGCTGTCTTTCATGTTGACACACAGAACAATGGGGGCTATCAACCCTTATCCACAATCAGTGTTGGGAAAGTTCACTTTCTACATGAACTAGTTCAGTTCACAGTTCACACATTTTAAAATGAACTAGTTCATAGTTCATAATTCAAAATGTTGAACTAAAGTTCATGGTTTCAAAAATGAACTAATTTATAGTTTATAGTTATTTTTTCAATACGTTGCTGCGAGCTATTATTTGTCTCCTGTACGATGTTAATGGGATTTGGGTGGTAGTGGATCTGTTTTGGCTCTTTTTTATTCGCCACTCACACATACCGTGAAAGGCTAGTCGTGTGCTTATTCTCAATGTGCCGTTTAAGGTTTGTTGTCGACGTCGTCGATGTACGGACTTGCTTTTTCAAACCGGGCGCACACAGTTTACAGGCAAACGTTTGATTTTTTTCCGTCTGAGTCAGTACTGACTTTAACGTAAAACTCTTTTAAATGCTCATACGCCGACGCCGTAGAGCAGGGGTGGGGAACCTTTTTCCTCTCAAGGGCCATTTCAATTTTTACAATATCCTCAGAGGGCCGTACAAGTTATTGACCTCTGCTTAAAAAAACTAAAATCACAGCACATTCATTTCATTCTGTGCAAAGAAAAAGCAACCTCTTAATCCAGATATCTCACCATGACTCGCGTATGCATGCACATGCAGGGTGTGGCGTGCTCCCCTGGGAAGATTTGTTTTTAAATGTTGAAGTTAAAAGCATCAATCTGGTGCACTTTGAGAGCAACATTAGGAGATCTATGGACACATCTCTCAACACCCAAACACAACTGTAATCAGATTTTCTTTTAATTTATGGATATTTGACAAATCACTCCCCTTTCAAACTGTATTCTTCTTTATTAATAACTGTCATATAGTATTTTATACCTGTTTACTTTATTCTCTTATTTTTTTTATAACTATAATGATCATATAAAGATGTGCCTTTACCTCACTGGTTGTAGAAAAAGCTTCTTATATTCGTTAGCATAGCTAGCTAACCAGATGCTAATGATAACAACACAGTTATTGACTGTCTGATCAGTATGACAGATGAGCAGATCGCCACTGGGCTTTCAACTAAAGACACAGACACGCAGAAACTGCGGCATGTGTATGGACTTATCGGTACTGCAATTTCCGAAGTGCTGGAGTGGCGTTCTGGTGCTCTCCGTCAGAACTGCACCCCTGTCAGTCGAGACATATACCACGTGATGACACGTTAGGCTCGTGTTGTGTTCAAGGACCCTGGCCTTGGCCAGGAAAAACAGGCACTCGCTTGTTTAATTTTTTTGCGGTCTAGATTTCTTTCATTTTTTTATTTTTTGCGTGTGTTTATAAATTACCTCGAGGGCCGTACCAAATTGTCTCGCGGGCCGTATACGGCCCGGAGGCCGGAGGTTCCCCACCCCTGCCGTAGAGTCTCACTCTGAGCGAGTGCTGCTGCAGCTGCTCTCGGCTTCGTCCATACTAATTCATTCATTCATTCAATGCTCGCCGGTTCCGCGGTTCCACATTGTTTGTTGTGAGGAGTCTGATATATTATTTAGTATATTTATATTTTAGTGCGACAGCAAGGGGTGACAGGCGCGTACGCGTCACAGGCAGCTTGCTGTTGCCAGATTGGGTGGTTTTCCGCATTATTTTGAAGCCTGTTTACTGTGTGTTTTAACTGGGTTTTCGGCTGAAAGGCATATGAAATCTGGCACACTTTTGAACGCCGTTATAATACAGTGCTGAGAATGAACGCACTTTTGAACGCCGTTATACAGCGCTGAGAATGAACGCGTTCTCAATTACGTTCATCTAGCGGTACGTTCAGTTCACGTTCGCCCAAAATATGAACGCGTTCATGAACGATCGTTCATTGAACGCGTTCAGGTACATCACTGTCCACAATGTAAAGTAATTAACACAGCTTCTTCCCTCTTCTCTCTGTGAGGAGCAGCAGGTTCAGCTTTCAGAACAAAGTAACAAAAAACTAAAATGGCATTCATTTGTTTAAATATGTCGTGCAGTAATAGATGTATTTATTTTTCTTCTCAAGAGAGTACCAGAATGTGTATTTTATGTTAGTATTTCAAAAAATCTCCTGGGGGAGAATCCCCCCAGATCCCCCTACAGGGGTTGGGCTTTCAGCATGTCAACTCTTTCACCTGTGGGTAAATTGCAGGATTGGCTCCAGGTCGCCCTTTTTATTTACAAGACAAATGTGCCTTTTTATTTCATACAGTTCAATTTGGATTGAGACAGGGAAATAATCTAAACTTCACACGTGGCGTTTCACTGTCAAGGGGAGCGTGTATGTAATTACATTGCAAATACTGACTTCCCACCACTGTATGGGTTAGCCCTACCATAGATTACCCAACACAAATACTCTCTGGCAACTGCCGACCCGTATTGCGCAAGCGCAGATCTAAGATCCAGTAGAAATGATAAAAAAGTAAAAGTCTGCTGCTTATTGTTCTACTAGGCCAAAGTAGAGTGTGTTAATTAATATGTTTGGCAGTTTGGAGTAAGTCTGTAGATTTGTTTGTGTGTTTCATGTATAGGCCTCTCACGATAATTAATTTTGTTGGATACATTTTCCAGGAAATTATTGCGATAAACAATAATATTGTCGGCACCGTTGTATGACCATTTTAGACCCCTGACATAATGACAGTGTTGTAGTCAAGTCACCAATTCACGAGTCCAAGTCACCCTCGAGTCACCACTCTTCGAGTCCGAGTCCAAGTCACCAAGGGAGAGTCGTAGTCGAGTCCGAGTCCAAGTCCGAGTCACCCAAGGAGTGTCCAAGTCGAGTCCGAGTCATCATTACCTGTGTTCGAGTCCGAGTCCAATTCCGAGTCACTTAAGAAGAGTCCAAGTCAAGTCCGAGTCACAAGTCTTCATGTATTAATCTTCCTGGATATATGTTTTTGAAATGTAGCTGCTCCTCTACATTGCTGTTATCCTGTCTATTGAACTGCTGTGAAGCGAGTTTGGCTACAATTCTTGTAATAGGTGCTATACAAATATAAAGCTTATTTCTAATATTAATATTATTATTATATATAAATAAACTATATTTAAAATGAGTTACCTTTTAGAGAAGTGATTATATTTGTATGCCAATATTTTCCTATGGTAAAGTTTTCGTTTTGCACTTTTATTTTGATAGTAATAAGATCGGGACTCTTATTTTGAAGGAACTTTTACGGGTTAAATCAGTTTACCGATAAAGATTTATCCCCAGAAAGCACATGGCTACTTGGCATGCAAAATGACTTCATTCTGCATGTTAAGTATGTGCTTTCGTTATCGGCTGAATCTTTATTTATTGATTAGATTACGTTACTCTGATGATAGTGTTCAAGACAGCCTATATGTCTGAACTCGATCCTTAGAGTAATGTGTTACGGAGCCTTCTCTTCTATATTGTTTCCACATAACGAGCATTTTGCGCTGCTCTTTTCCAATGTGGAAGCAGAATGTGTGAAAGCATACAGCACGATGCGGAGTGTGTCTGTAGACATCTCTAGACTGGAATAGCGGGGCCCAGTACGTGAACTCGCCATACAGGATAGAGGACATCAGACTCCAGAGAAAATATGCTCGAGTCCGAGTCCAAGTCGGAGCGTCAATGTACGAGTCGAGTCATCGTGGGGGGGGGGGGGGGAAATTCACGAGTCCGAGTCCAAGTCATCCTGTGCGAGAATTCACGAGTCCAAGTCCGAGTCGCATCAATCAGTGCGCGAGTCCGAGTCGAGTCACGAGTCCCGAAAATCGGCACTCAAGTCCGACTCGAGTCCGAGTCCAGGACTCGAGTACTCCACCTCTGCATAATGATAATATATAATATTAATTGAAGTACATCCTTTCGAACTGCTAGTCACATCCTCATGTAAATGAAAATGTATCGAGTTCATTTTAATTTATCGTAGGATAAGTCAATTAATTGCTTATCGCGACAGGCACACAATAAAACAGTGGAAACAAACATGTGTTTGACTTTCATTAGTGAATGAAACTTTGTGCCCTTTATAGTCTGTGTCCAATTTTGTGTATTTGTATATATTGTATATATATCCTATATCCTGTATATATATGCTAAGGTCCCGCTGCTGACACGATAGCAGTCATTTAGTGCGCATATGTGTAATTAAACCCATGATATCAAAATCTCACTCCAGCCAGGTACCCAAAGTTGGCAACCCTGTATTAGGAACTCATATAAACGTGAAAAGATCAGATTGAATTTGTTATCAATAGATGACATGATAGAACAGATCCGATTTAATTATAAAAAAACCTCATTTGGGCCACTTTAGCCTTCATTCTGAACCTAGTTCAACAAGCTCTAACAACACAGACACATCAGCAGCTGTTCTCTGTACCTTTTTCCACGTTTCCACCACACTGGCAGCGTAGGCCAGGATGTGGATGTATTTGTGTTTGTGGTCTTGGTTGATCTTTGATCCAGGTTTAAACAGTGACTGCATGAACAGGTCCAGAAAGGCAGGCACTCTGATCTATAGACGAGGAAGAATAAACATGTCAGCCCCTTAAAGAGCATGTAGAGGAAACAGTTAGGGTAAAAACAAACTCCGTCCTCACCAGCTCCACAGGAGGCGGGTCCATGCTGCTGAACATCTTGAACAGAACGGTGATATCTGCAGGGTTCAGGGCTCCTTTAGACAGCATGGCCCCCAGCGCCTGGCAGGCCCGAGGGTAGGCTGCCGCTGTGCCGAGCGCGAGGGTTATCTGACTGGCATCGTGACCTCTGTAACATAAACACAAACTTAGAATTAGTATCCAGATTTGAGCTGATTCTTGGCTGTATTCCGCAAAATCATTCCGAATAACTATAATTGATACACCCTGAAACAATAGAAAACAGTTGAAGTTACCGCTCATGTGCCGACTTCTGCACCTCCTGTCCGATCCTACGAATAGCTGACCCGCCCTGCTCCTCCTGAGAGAGGATGGACATCATGGCCTGGGCGAACAGGTAGGTGTGCTCGCCGTGACAAACCATCTTCTGCAGGAGAGGAGGGAGAAACTCAGCAAAGACCATCACATGCAGCAAACAGAGGATTATGAGATTAGGTTTAGCAGCCTCACAGCAAATTCTGGCAGGTTCTTCTCCAGGTTTTCTTCTCCTCCGTCCATCAGCGTGGCCAAAGACGTCCTCAACACCCGGGAGAAAACCTCCAGCTGCTGGCAGGCTGTGGACACACTGGTGATCTCACCCTGATAGCCTGCGTCTGAGATGAGCTAAACACAAACACATGATGTCACTTACTGATGCTTCGGAAAAGTGTTTTCAGGCATAAGAATGCAAAAAATAACAAAACAAAAAATGGTCCAACATTAATAAGAGGCAACGACACAGTGACTTTAGCAGCTGAACATATTGAGTCTTTATAGCGTTGAACTATCAAAAGGACAACATCATTTACCAAAATACATCTAAAGCTGCCAGCATACAAATCTTCCATTTGTATATTTTTCAAAGAGTAAAACATTTATGGTGATAATATATATATATATATATATATATATATAGGGTAACAGGTTGCAGAGAAGGCCTATCCCGGCCGGGGAGTGTGGAACGTAGCCACAGACCTACTCCTTACCTCTAACCAATTCAGGTTCCAGTGGGGACCTTTCTCCCTGCGTGCCTCTCCACCTGTTTCCTACTTCTTACTTCTTACTTGCTACCCCTTTCCCTCAACCTATCCTAAGGGAGTGCATGTACGTAGACACGTTAGTTTAGCTGCTATAGGCTTGGACTGATGGGGGGGGGGGGCACCTTACTCCGTCTTTCTGTCTGTTTGTACCTGTGTACTCTCATGTTCCGATTAACCCAGCTTCCCCCAAATCTCTTTTTTGTGCCCATATCTACGCCGGGATCCTGAGTCGAGGCTAATCCTGTTGCTGTGGTCGTGTGTCCTGGATCCTCTATCCTGAGCACTGGATCTGAGTCCTGGACTTCGAGTCGTGGCTGAACCTGTCTCTGCGGTCCTGCCTGACTCTCATCATACTACTTCCCTGAAGGCTCCCACAGGATTGCTGACATCCTCGTGGATTCATCTTCTTATTACAGACACATGCATTTCCAAACATTTGGTCTACTATGTTGTAAATGTATTATCTTTTCGATTTACACACGGCATCTATTGCACGTCTGTCCGTCCTGGGAGAGGGATTCCTCCTCTGTGTCTCTCCCTGAGGTTTCTCCCATTTTTCCCTTTAAACTGGGTTTTCTCAGGAAGTTTTTCCTTGTACGATGTGAGGGTCTAAGGACAGAGGGTGTCGTATTGTCATACTGATATTCTGTACACACTGTGAAGACCACTGAGACAAATGTAACATTTGTGATATTGGGCTATATAAATAAACATTAATTGATTGATTGAATATCTTTATAGATTAAGCATAATTCTGGAAGATTGAATTAAAATGATACATACATTTTTGGCACCAAACATTAATTCCCATTTATCTGATGAGGAAAGTCAACAAAAGCAACAGGGCCAGAAACTGCTTCACTGATACTCAGTATAACCCCTCATATGATCGTACCTTGACAGTGAAGTTAAGCATCAGGCAGTCTGGGTGAGCCTCTGCCAGCTTATAGAACAGATCTCTCCACGTGGTGTGAGCTATCATCTGCTCCAGCCAAGCAGGGGTCTGAAACA